>NC_067169.1:122529919-122777419 GCF_903995435.1 Acomys russatus | reverse complement strand
CAACAGGTATAAGCATCCTAGCCAAGGTATGGAGAAGGGTATGCTACTGTCCATCCTGTGTTAGGCTTGGAAGGGAGCAGCTGGGGGGTTTTGACCCAGTTCCCAGAACATTAGCTACAAAAGCAGAAAGGAGCCTAACCAGGAGCTTTTATAGGAGGGAAGCTTTGAACCCGCCCCCCCCCCCCCATCCCAGACGGATGTAAGGCTTGAGAAGACAGCGCCTGGGGAAGTATGTCGGAGAAGAATCACATGGAGTCTTGAATAGGACAGAGGAACCAGGGATGGATGGAGACAGAAGATCAAGAGACAGAAACTCTCCCAGTTACATTGTGTGTCCGCAGGACAAGGATGCAAAGACAGTTAGGCAATATTCATACTTAGATCATGTAATAAACTGAGTCTCAGTAGCTGTTGCTAGTGGACTGAATAGCTGGACAATGCAGCTGTATTCATCCCAAGGAAAGATACTGGGTCCAGCCTTCAGGCTGTACCAACATCATGAAGCCATGGAGACAGCCACGGCATTTATGGAAAATTACTGACTAGTTGTGTGTCATAGGCCTTTCCCAGAACTCTAATCATTAGGAAGCAAACGTTTTTGTTCTGCTGCTTTTTCAATAAAGAAGTTACAACAACAACAACAAAACACTCCTCACTCCTTAAAACCTTGCAGGTTCACAGCAGACAAGGTGACATGAAGAGTAAAATAGGAACAGAGCTGACGAAGGGTGCCTGGAGTCCACCTGTAATTGCCTGGTCCCCAGCAGGGAGGAGCAGCAGAAGGGAAATTGTGTGGAGCCCTAATTCGATGTGAACGCGGGGAGGGAGACGGTGTTCTGCACGCAAATGGGTGAGCAGCTCAGAAGCGTGACTCATAAGCAGGGTTCACACCAAGTGCTCAGAACCCTGTTTATATCCCTGTTGGAGTTCTCTCTCAGGAGATTGAACATGTGAAGAGTGTGAATAAGGACAGAAAGTTCTGGAAGAAAGGAAACACTATATTAGAAGTAGGAAATTAAAACACAAACACTCACCATTCAGGATATCCATTCCTTGCCTCTGTTTTTATGTGCTCCTTGTGCCCAGAGCCAGATTCTTGGGTATTGCACCTCGCGTCAGTCTTTTTGTTCAGCATCTCACTAACTGATGATGGATAGCTTCTTGGGGGTAAAACTAAGAGCCAATTTATTTTTTGTTCCACAGTTTCTATTATGAACAATATTCATGAAGATGAAGATTTTATTTTATTTTATTTTTGAGGCTGAGTCCTGGAACTTAATATGTAGACCAGACTGGCCTTCACTTCACAGAGATCTGCCTCCCTCTGCCTCATAAGTGCTGACATTAAGGGTGTGCACCATCACACCTAGCAAGAATTACTTTATAATAACACTAATGACTATATGTTAATCTACTTCAAGATACTTTTATTAGCATGTATCAATGATAAATAATGGGTTTCATTACACTATTTTCTGTGTATATAAGGTATTTTGATCACGGTCTTATTATTACCTTGTCTTGTTCTCCTCCCCCTCCCGCCGAGACCCCTCTTCTTCCCAACTAGTTCCCCTTATACCTTTAAGTCTTTTTCTTGGGAGGAGGTTTTCTTGTAGGAGCATGGGCATCCTACCAGAGGGTATACCACTAAAATTTGTGGTATAGAAAATGTCCCACCCTCACCCAGCAACCATTTACCATCTATAAATCCTCAGGAGGGATGGAGCCTTGTGAGTCCCACTCCATGACAAGATGTTGAGGTACAGGTAGTCACAGCTACTGTGAATTCAAGAGCACAATAGCTGTAACATGCCCCAAAGAGAGTGTGTGACAAAACCCTACCCCTTCCTCTACCGCTTTCACTTTTTCTACCTCCTTCTCTATCATGTTTTATGAGCTTTGGAGGGAGCAATATAGATGTCCTGTTTGTAGCCAAGTATTCAGCAGACATTTCATTTCATCACTCTGACCAATTGTGAGTCTGTACAGTTACCATTGCCCACTGAATAAAGAAGCTTCTGACTAAGGCTGAGAGCAGCACTAATATATGGATATAAATATAAGTATTTAGAAGGCAAATCTGATGGATTATATCCATCTAGCAAAGCAGCAGTAGTAGCTTCTCTTCTAGGGCCGGTGATCTCCCTAGCTATGGGCTTTTCATTTCATTTACCAGAAAAAAATTCCTTCTGTGTAAATAAAAAAAAAAAATCCTTCTGTGCAGTAGGTAACAAATCCAATCAGAAAGCAGTTTGTTACTCCATCAACAGACTTGGCAATAGTGCACCAGTGGACATCTCTTTCCTGGCTGGTTCATACCATATGGAGCATGATAGGTTCCATAACTGGCTAAGACTTTTGATGACAATTCTTTCCCAGCACTATAAAGGCTAGCCAGTGGGGAGGAAGCTTCCTGGTCGATTCCAGCTCGTTTTCTCTATGCCCTGTGACCAAAGCATGTAGTGTCTTCAGCTATAGGGCCTTACCATCTCATCCTCCTACCAACATTACTACAAGACACTTTAATGTACAGCTGGAAAGCATTTGCCTTAAAGGCCTTGTCTATTGGAGCCATTTTACTGCTTGGGAGAAGGAGGCTATCACTGGCTATTGTAAGCATTGCAGTGTTTTGCAGGTACCTTAACCCAAGCAGCAACCCTCTGGAGCTGGACTCGTACTTCTGGAAGCTCCAAGACAGCATTGTGAAGTGTGAGTTCCTCATACCAAGAGTTTGGCACTTCCAGGGCTCCTTCCAGCAGTCACCCAAGGGATGTGTGTGCTGGAGGCTGGGAGCAAGTTCTAGCAGCTGTAGGCAGGGTTTTAGTTCAGTAGTCTGCAAGCAATCCCTCTGGAGCACAAGAGCACATGTGAGGGGGAGCAGTGACACAGGAAGCTGGGAACTGGGCTCCTGAGTGCACATCTCCTGATGTGTCAGCTGACTCCCCTGCCCTATCTGTGCGCTTGCCTGTGGTGACATCTGGGACTCCTTCTGCTCTATGAGGCCATGGCAGTGCCTTCGGCATGTCTAGATTTGTACTCGTTGGGCCTCAGGGAAGCAGAGGTGGCTTTGTGACCAGATAAAGTCCCAGCCTTCGTGAGTTGCTATTGTATTTGGCCCCACTGTGCTTAAGGCTCTATGGGAAGAGCCAGTTGTTAAGTTACAACCTTTTAACTTCTATGGTCACGGAAGTCTCAGCAGAAGACCATTTACAAAAGCAGCACAGGAGGAGGCACATTGAGGGGAGCACTTGGATGTACCGCTTTGGCACCTCAGGTCCATGTAGAGGGGCAGTGGAAGGCTGGACTGCAGAGGAGGAAGCTTGGGTTGGGGGCAGATCTAGGACTTCTGGTCTTTTTAAATGGAGCTTTTTGGGAGGAAACTGTAGATTGACAAATAGCTATAAAAAGTATTCAAGAATGATTTCATGTGCCCTTTGTTCAGCCACCTCCTGTGAGAACACTATGTCAGACTATAATACAGTGTCGTGGCCAGGATGTTGACAGCATTACAGTCCACTGGTTTTGTGCATATTCGGTTTTGCACATGTTTGGTTTTGCATGATATTATCGTATATCTACATTCGTGTGGCCACCACCAGAGCATAGGTGTGAAATGACTCCATTCGTGTCAAGTGTCCTGTTGGTTCCCTTTATAATCTCACCTAAACCTCTCATAACCACAGCAACTTATGGTCTTGGGTTACAGCAGTTTTAGCGGGCAGACTGATCAGCATCCCAGAAGAGCTGAACTGCATGCTGGTGGAGGTTGTCCAGACAACAAGGCTTGGAAAGGAACAGCCTTCTGGCCTTGGAAGTTCTATAATGTGGGCCCAAGTCAGAGCTGGTGCTAGATGTTGCTAGGAACCTGTGCCACCCTCTATTTCTGGCAGGCTTAAGTAACAGGAATTGTCCCTCTTGGCACGCCGGAAACGTGCATATGGGAGTGCTTGCTGCTATCGTTCTGTACTGCGGAGAGCAGGGGCTGACCTCTAATCGTCAAGACCATGGAGACACAGCTGAGGCTGCCATCACGTTGGGTTCTTGTTATGACCTAGAGAAACCACCGGGCTCGGGCCCTCCTGAAAGCAGTGCCCTGGGAGGAACATCACATAGGGAACGCTGTCTTTTCTTCTGCAGATAAAACTGCTGCCTTTGGGAGCACCGGGTTTCAAATGGTTTCCTCTTTGGCCCAGCAAGGTGGTTTATGTCTGTAATCTGAACACTCAAGAGGCTGAACAGGGGATCACACATTTAAGGCCTGCGATAGAATGAGTTCAAGACTAGCTTAGATAGGCTGGGTGGTGTTGGTGGCACACATCTTTAATCCCTGAACTTGGAAGGCAGGCAGGTCTCTGTGAGTTCGAGGCCAGCCTGGTCTACAGAGCGAGTTCCTGGATAGCCAGGGCTACACAGAGAAACCCTGTCTCGAAAGAGAGGAGAGGAGACTTGGGGCGGGGGCGAGGAGAGAAACTGAGACTAGCCTGGACAACTTAATGAGATCCTGTCTTTAAAAAGTAAAAAGAAGGCTGGCGCTCTCTTTGCATATGTGAAAGGCCCTAAAAAAGTTTGTCTGCAGAATAAAAGCCATCATGCCCCTATGCTGAAGTCTGCATTGGAGAAGCTGTGTGCATGACATGCAGAAGGGCCCTGGTCTCTTGTACACACTTCTCTGGCCAGTGTTACCTCCATGGGAGAGCTGACCGTCAGGTTTTCTGTCTCCCTACTCGTGTATAAGTTAGGCACATAGTCCTATGCTTATTTAAGTGATATAGTCCTTAGAGTGCCCAGGGCCCCTTGAGCAAATACATTTAATAAAGTCATAGTGTCAAGCCAGCAGTTCCTCTCAGGTCATGTGGGATGCAGAGAGCAACTGTGTAGGCAGAAAGTATTATTCTATGCTCAGTCAGGGGCTAGTAGGTAAGTGAGCAAGGGTGCCCTTGCTTCCTTGGAATCAGGTGGTAGCAGAAGCTGTTACTCCCTGGCTCTGCTCTCTGAGGACATCTGGTGGGCATGATGGCCCTGTCCTCAGACTGCTTGGATCTGTGATGTTACTTGTTCATGTGTGTTGGCTCTTCTCCATTTTGCCATTTTGCTTTCTTATTGTTTTTCTCAGTAGCTTGTAAACTTCCACTTGGTACTCCACCTCTGCCTCTACCCTAGTGTTCAGCCCTCTCAAGAGGAGGGTCAGTCACACTGAGCCGGCACTGCTCGAGGCACTTCATTCTGGGCAGCACAGACCTGTCCAGCATTACCCAACCTTTCTGGGGGTAGCAGGCACATGTTCATGCATCTTTTTTGTTAATTTTTAATTTTTATATATAAATTTTAATCTTATATGTATGAGTGTTTTGCCTGCATGTATGTGTACCACATGTGTGCCTGATGCCCACTGCACTCAGAAGAGGATGTTGGATTTCCTGGAACTGGAATTATAGAGAGTTGTGAGCTGGTATGTGGGTGCTGGGAATGTAATCTGGGTGTCTGCAAGAGCAACAAGATCCATCTCTCTAACCCCCTCCCCACCACACTTTGAGCTGTTAAAGTCTGTCAAACTTAGTTGAGCATTTCTGGCTCACTCAGAGCCACATGTGCTGGGCAGTTGTGGGGACAGAGATCCTGCAGGACATTACACAGCCATGGCTCCATGTCCCTTTGTCCCGAAAGTAGGGATGACATATATTTCCAGCTACTGCTGCTCTTTGTCATACAAATGCATAGGAATACCTGTAGTCAGTATCTCAGCCAGGTGGACTCAAGCCATGAAAATGTCTTGGTTAATGATACCAGCCATGTATCCTCACCTGGACATTTTTTTAAAAAAATAAAAGTTAAAAGATGCCATCTCCTCCACATTTTTAAGTACATAGTTCACTGACATTCAGTATATTGATGTTGATGTGCTTCCACTACCATCCTCTTCCAGAACTTTCACACACACTGAAACTCTGTCACCATTAAACACTAATTTCCTATTCTGTCTCTCAGCCTCTGGTTCCGACCCATCTACTACTATCTGTTTCTGAACTTGGTACCCTAGTAAGGACCTCTTCAAAATGGAAGCACGTGGAATTCATTGTCTGGTATCCAGCTCATTTCACTGAACATGTACATGGGATTCTTCCATGATTGTAGCAATATGGTGGTATTATCTGCCTTTTTAAGACTGAACAATACCCTGCTGTACTTCTGACACACTCTAGGCTATCCTCAAGCATGCAAGCTTTTTAGGTCATTGTGTTCTACCTGAGATTAGAGGAGGCAGTGAAGACATCTTTGGGGGGCTTGGAGAGACTGGGCTTAGGCCCAGTTCTTGCCTTGGTTTAGCCCAGGGCCTTGACCTCATTGGCTCCTTGGTTCCCTAGAGAGCAGCCATCCTGGTGTAACGTGAGTATGGTACTCACCAGGGGCTTATTTTAGAGTCTCCAGAGCCCCTTCAGGCTTGGTTGCTGGGAGAACTCTCAAAGCCAAGGAAAGCCATAGTTAATTTATTTCAGTGAATGAGTCCAGATGAAAATCTGCTAGGGTACGGGGTACACAGTGCAGGGCTCAGGATAAGCCTTAGAGATTGGACTTGAGGAATCCCAGGCAGGAGGCAAGAGCCTGAGCCATGGGCACCTTTTCACCAGCTCCCTGTCTGACCTTGGGCAAGTCCCCTGACTGGTCTCCATCTCTTCATCACCTAGTCTTCTTCCATCAGGAATGTTCTTTACTCTGTGAAACCTTTGATTGGCCCCAGCAGGCTGGAACTGAGTTGGGTTGTCAGAAAAGCTACCATAACCCAGCCAGCCAAGTTCCAGTGTGCTCTGCCTCACCTGAGCAATGCTTTTGTGTTCTAGTAGCCGGTACCTCATTGATGTGGGTTGCGGGGTGGTTGTTTAATCAGGGCCTATTTTCCTTTTTCTTTTTAGGTATTTAGTGATGACCTTATCAAGCCAGCCATTGATAATATTGTGTCTGATGTCATTCAGATTTATATCGAGGGCACAGAAATTCCCTAAGGCCTTGGCCCAGGCCCAAAACTATACAAAGACACCCAGGATGGTTGGCTTTTTGGGGATGGTGCCACTCCATTCCTACATCACTGTGACAGTCAGTCCCCATAGGACCTCCTGAGAGAACTGGGTGTGCTGCTGGAGAGGGGCTGGTGAAGGTGAGGACGTGCAGTCACTTTGACTGTCCCTAGCAGCCCTGGTCTCGATGATGTCTAGACTTGCCTCCAGCCAGGCAGACTGGAGCTCCACAGGAAGGTGGCTGCCCTGGGGCAATAGCTTGTGCTTCAGCTTGTTGAGAAGACTTGACTGCAATTGAAGTGTGATGTCATTGACAGACACGTCACAAGAACAGATGGGACTATATCCCTAGGGATTTTTAAAGCTAGATTTATAGAAAAGTATGAATATGCAGCATAGATGAAATTTATTGTGTCAGGATAATGTAGAGCAAGAGAACTCTCTGGGTTCAAGGCCAGCCTAGTTTACAAAGGGAGCCAGGACAGCAGAGAAACCCTGTCTCAAAGAACAAAAACAAACAAACAAACAAACCAAACCCAAACCAAATCAAACTAAACCAAAACAAAATCCCAAACCAACCAAACAAAAACCACAAAACAAATCAAAACAAAAAAGAGTCCAGGGGCGTTCTACACTATGGCACCCTTCTGATTCTAACCCTTTCAGAAAGTCTGGCTCTGAGTATAGGCGCAATGGCAGCCAGCTGTGGGCTCCCCGGCCTCTTGCTGGTCTTGATCTGTTTTCAGCACATGACAGCCCCTTCCCCTCATATGGTAAACTGTCACCACTGCAAAGCACTCTGGTACCTACAAGTATGCAGATTGGAGTAATGCCAGCAGCTGCTCATGGAGCTTCAGTCAAGAGCATCCCAACACTTGGGCCTTATTCGTTCCTGGTGGGCACAATTCAGCAAGGGTTATTTGACTTTACAAAGTGCACATGTGACCTATCCCCAAGATGAGGAAGCCAAGAAAATATCACGGCCTTCCTGGTGATGCAGTCTCTCCCAGTGGCTAGGATTCCATATCCTCCAGCTCTCCTGTGGGTGCTAATGATAGCTCATTATAGGTTCCCGTTTGAGCTCTTCTCCTCTGTAAACAGTTTGGGACAAGCAACTGCCGTGTAGCAATTCCTGTGTCGTCTCAGAGACATAGCTACACAGCAACTTGACACAACACACTTCTGGGAGGATGGCCCGTGGGGTGGCAGTGCAAGGCACAGAGGAAGATCTAGTATGTGCTTGGGTCCCAGCTTCATGACCACACAGGCAGCAGCTTCATTTATCTCTTCACTGAATACCTGCATGGGAGTAGGACCTGGCTGGAGGAAGTTCAAGTCTCAGAAACGACAAATGACCGGCACAAGCTTTGACCTGACAGGCATGTACAACTAGAAACTTTGTGATTCTGAGCTCCTCTTAGTAACTTGCCTAAGTTCATTACACAGCTGGGTGGGTGACCTCTGGATTCTTCTGAATAGTAAAATGGCCCCTTGGCACTATATCCGGTGTGGAGAGAGTCTCCAGGAGGGCCAACCTCTAATGCTCCCTCTGGAAGTGCTCACAGTGATGGATCTAACAGAGCCCCCTTAGGTCCGCTAGCCACCAATTCTGAGACATCGTTAACCTGCTTTGGGACGTGCAGTCTACTCTTCCAAGCAAGGCAGCTGATGGAAGGGAGGAGCGTGTGGCCGTGTTTTTCAGCTGCTCCGCACCTCTGTCATTTTCCTTGTAGGCGTTGGCTCCTCACAGGCCATTTGAGGGATAATTGCTGTGTCACCTGCTCTGCATCTCATGCTTCCTTATCTTTCCTTCTCAGCCTTTAACCTGAATCAGTGGTTGCTGTAAACTGTACAAATAAATCTGCTGCTGAGTCCCATTGTCCCAAGAGTGTCCCCTTTCCATTGTAGCTACCCAGCGTGGCTGGGACTCCCAGAGGAGACCTGTGGCAGACCCAGGGCCTAGGGCAAGTGCTCTGAGCATACCCTGGGCCCACACACTTATTTACTGTTGTGCCTGGGCAAGAAGCCAGGGCAGGTACACACCTCAGCCCTGTCCCTGTCTCGATGCTTTGAGTTCATCTCTCAGCACTCAGAAGGCAGAGCCCTCCCTTGGACTAGCAGTTGTAATGGGGCTGTTTGAACCCTAAAGAGGGCTCTGTCTGCCTCCATCCACTCCAGGCTGCGCCACTCTCACTTCTCAGGCCTCTTCAGAGTACAGCACCGGAGAGGAAGAGAGAGTTGATAAGGCTCCCCAGGGGGTTGGGACAGGCATCCCTCCCACTGAGAGTGCCCCACACAGTGCAGAGCACCTAGAAACCTCGTATTTCCTTTCCCACTGATTCTCAGCAGTTCCTCTCTCCTTGGGACTCAGTTTCCACTTTGTACCAAATAACCTGGTGGTAAGTGCTATTTTAGAATCGTCCCATGTTCTCTGTGCCTGTCAAACTACCCGAGAGTCTTGCTGGCCTGAAATGGTGTTGTTTGTGTGCTGGCCTCTGGGCCTGCCATCTCAGTGCTTGTCACTTGGCCCGTGGGACAGTGAGGATAAAGCCTCATTTCTAGGCATCATAAATTAAACACATTGTTATAATTTGGGTCTTTTGGATTTTATTTTTTTTTTACTTCCCGCTATCAAGGCTTTTGTAAATAAAATAGTGGAGATTAAAGAATGCAGCCTTCCATCTCCTTTCTTTTAGGTTGAAAAGGTCAACAATGACAGGCTAAGATAAGATATTCTAGAGCCTGAAGCTTCCAGGATCTTGTGGTGCAGAACATATCTTAGAGCACAGTGATAAGTGGCTGAGTTTTACTCAGGCATGAACCCACTGGAATGAGGAGGAGGGCATCCGGGTCTTGGGAATTGCTTGGCCCCTTTCTTCCTGCCTATGGTGCATTGAGTTGTGTTTCTCAAAGGATCTGTCCAAGTTCTCACTCTGAAATGTGTAAGAGTGGCCTCATTTAGAAAGGTCTTTTCACATTTGTAGTCAAGCTAAGTGAGGCCACTGTGGTGGGGCTCTGAGCTACAAACTACTCTCCTAGCTAGAGAAGAGACAGCAGATGAAGAGACAAAGGCACATGAAGATAGGCAGAGGTAGAGGGAAGGGTCTATCCATCCAGCAACACCTAGATGGTGACTCCAGAAAATAAAAGGTCCCCTCAGAGGGAGCTTGGCCTTGCTAAGGCCTTGATTTTGGACTTTGGGCAAATCGAACTATGAGGGGATGCATGTCTCTTGTTTTGTCCTGCCCAATGTGGGGAAGTCTTCAAAAAACAGCCCTGTGACATCCAGACCTTCCCCAGGCTCCATTGCTGTGGTGTGTTCTTGCTCGCAGCCATTTAGCTAAGGACAAATACATGCTTTATTATCTCTTCATGTGGAGCCAGTTGTGTTGATAGCAAATCTGTCTTGTCTAGACTTTCTTAGTCTTATGACTCAAGCTGCGCTGCTTGTCTTTTTTGCTGTGGAAGTAGAGGCGCATGGGATCTTTGGAACCATGTTACATCTTTTTGGATCTTGCTCTGGAAAATTGTCTTTTGATGCTAATAAATCTAAAAGGACACTGGGTGCATCAGAGAACTAGAAATACCATGAAGAGAGCCTCATAAGAGATGGCTCATTGAGCTGGGCAGTGGTGGCACACGCCTTTAATCCCAGCACTTGGGAGGCAGAGGCAGACTGATTTTTGTGAGTTCTAGGCCAGCCTGGTCGACAAAGCGAGTCTAGGACAGCCAAGGCTACACAGAGAAACCCTGTCTCGGAAAAAAAAAAAAAAAAAAGATGGCTCATTGGTTGGGAGAACTCACTGCTCCTTCAGGAGACCTGAGTGAGGTTTCCAACTGCCAGTAACACCAGCTCCAGGGGATCGGATGCCCTCTTCTGGCCTCCACAGGCACTGCACATGCATGCACATAAATATATCTACATCAATAGAAATAAATCTTAAAGAAAATAAAAGAAAGATCATGAAGAAGAGACGACTAGAATATGCAGAGTGCTGTGGAGGGAAGTCACAGTGCTGTGATTTACAAATGACATAGGGGTCATTTGTAAGTCCTCACCAGAGAACTATTTATGTGGCTATTCTTGGCCCAAAGTGGGTACCACAGAGCATGGATGTCTACACATAGGCATTCAAGGGGACCTGGAAAGGGTAGGAAAGAGGCACTAAGAGTAAGTGAGTGTGAAATGATGGGCTTTGTTTTTCCGGCTTTAGGAAAAAGAGGAAGTCAGTGGTCAGAATTCAGGTCCACTGATGATGACAACGCAAATGCGTAGATGCTGTAGAGAAACAAAGTTCAACACAGGGGCTGAGGCGCTGGCTTGGCTGGTAAAGTTCTTGCCTTGCATTTGATCTCCAAAACCTTGTAGAAAAGAAGCTGGATTCTCCTAATCCAAGCAGTAAGAAGGCAAAGACAGGAGGTTCCACGGGATTTGTTGGCCAGCCAGACTAGCCTAACTGGTGAGCTTCAGGTCAATGAGAGATGCTGTCTCAGAAAACAAGTGGACAGTACCTGAGGAATAATACCTGAGGTTCTCCTTTGGTCGTCACCCTACATACAGTTACACACACGCACACACACACACACACACACACACACAGAGAGAGAGAGAGAGAGAGAGAGAGAGAGAGAGAGAGAAACAGAGAGAGCCATTCACACTTTTATATACATGAACATGCATGCTCACATGTATGCACAGATGAAATACAATTACCATGAGCTCTAGTCATCTTGTGGCTCAGTATATATCAATTCCCTAAGAAGACAGTGTCAAAGAGCAATATACGTGCCTAGGTTCATAGTAGCATTAGTCACAATGCCTAAAATGATGGAGCAGGCCAAGCATTTGTGATTGTGTGGCTAAACACAACATGTCTGTGCAAGCAATAGAATATTACCCAGCCTTAAGAGGAACTGAAGGCAGACACCTGGTACAACATGGCTGACCTTTCAGACGTGATGCTCAGTTAAATGAGCCTGTCACAAAAGGACAAATACTTCTCCCACCCTACTTTTAGGAAAGGCCTTATTGGAGAATGTTGCAGCCAGATTTGCCGACAGACAATAGAATAGGGGACTGAGGGGGAGGAGCGGGAAGTTGGTGTGAAATGGCATGGAGTTTAACTTTGAAAAGGTGAAAAAGTGCTGAAGAACTGTCACAATTTTTCCCACTGGCCCATCCAAGAACACTGGCCTGAATATCTGGTCAAAGCAGTCATTGGGAGGGGCCACAGGTGGAGCACCTCTTGCCCACAGGGCTACTGCTCCATAGAACCCAGCAGGACATCAGCCATAGGGGAGGCCATGCCTGCGGCTTTTCCTGTCCTGGCTTAGTGTCATGCGGGCATCATTGTTTGATTGTTTGGTTCTATATGAGAAGTTACCGAATAATAAATCACACATGTGACTCAGACCCAGATTGTAGGAGCCTTTCATTTTTTTTTTTTTTATACACAGAAATTTTGGTCTATTCTTTAAATTAGGAAATTCAACTACAGACTTTAATTTATTATGCATCTGTGGTCTTCCTCATTAAGATATTTTGTTCATCTTTATAACAGGCAGATAAAAATGTAAAACATATTTATGAACTGAACACAGTTGACCAAGCCATTCCATAGAGTATAATGCTTTATAAAGAGAAGCTTCTGATGAGACAGGCCTTGGCCTGAAGACTGTACAAGAACCAGAACAGACGATGCAGGTTTCCAGGGCCTTTTCTGAACCCCACAGCTCAGCACAAAGGCAGCCTGGGTACCACACAGTTGACACTGACATCAGGCAACTTTACACAGCAGCATTGAGGCTTGGCTTTTTAATACATAGTGGCCATTTGCTCTATCTGTGTCTCTATAACAGAGGATGACAAGAAGCCCATGAGCAGAGCTGGACACAGCCGACCTGCTGCAACTGCAACACTCCACATTGGATTTCTTGTTGAAGACCCTCAGCAAACCAAGTTGCCCTTTTGATGTGGTGGTGGTTTAAACAAGGACATCAGGGAACAATTTACAAATGGGAAACATTCTCAATATGCCCTTTAGAAAAAGGGATGGCTTTATGTGATCTGTAGCTGGCATTTTAAAGTGGAGTTTCTCTTATAACTGAAATTCTTTTGCCCGAGATGTGACTACTCCTGCTCAGGGGTGACATGGCATTGGTGTGACCAGTGGGGACATGGCAAGTTTCCATTTGACTTTCTGTGGATGCCAGAGAGCTGAGAAAATTTCTGTGGGGTGGAGTGGGAAGAGACGGGGGCAAAGGCAGCTTCTGAGGGCACCTGTCTTTCCTCGACATCTCTCAGGTCACACCTGTCTCTTGACAGACAAAAAGCTCACACCTGTGTCATGGCAGACAAACCTCGGGCCCAAATGACTGGCATGTGTGGGAATGGAATGAGATTCTAGACATCTTCCTAAAAAGTATGACAGCCATGAGTTCAGAAGGTGAAGGGCCCTCAAGTCAGGGTGTTGCCCATTTCACTGCTGTCACTGTGTTGTCCAGACTCAGGACCTAGGAGCCCAGAGGAAGAGACTCATCAGCCTGGCCCTCTTCTCAGGTTATCACTCTTTCTAGGAAACCAGGTTTGGCACAATGGGTGCCCACAGTGCCAGGACAGGCCCCTAGAGGAAGATGTCTCAGGGTACTCAGACCTGACTTTTCCAGCCCCACCTGCCTAGGTGGATCCAAGGCCTGTTGACCCCATAGTTAGTCCCACAGGCCCAGAAGAGTCATCAGCAAGAAAAGAGCAATGGTAACAGTCTACGAAGGCCATTTTTACAAGAGGGTCTGTTTCTATAGTTCTGCCTTCTGGGTGGTAAATGCTCTGTGGGCAAGATGATCTGGGTTGGAAACATGCTTTGGTGGGTGGCATGCCCATGCCCTCACAGACACTGAGGTGGTCCAGTGAGTGGACTCACTGTCATTTGCCAAAGCACAAAGTGCAAGTCCAGAGGAATGACCTGGACTGCCCTCGCAGTGGACGTATTGAATTTGATGACTGCTCTTCCTCAGGTGGCCTGGCATCTGTCTCTGCTTCACCACAGCTGTTCCTAGGGTTTGTCATGCTTTCAAAGTTGGGGTATGGACAAAGGAAGCCACTGGGCAAAATGACGGTATTGGAAATGAAGTGGGAGGAAGCCAAAATCCAAACTTGCCTTGCTGTGCATTGGAAGGGCCACTGTTGTCGATGCTTTGGTATTTTCCTTCTAAATAAAAATGCCATTGAAAAGTCTTTCTTCTCTACAGGCAGAGGCCTCAAAGTGCAAAGGTTCTAAGTGCAAGGCCTTTTTTTGCACAACACTCCCCAGACTTCCTTCGGGGTCAGGCATGGAGATCCTCGGGTCAGGGGCTCGGGGAGGGAAGTACAGTACTGAGAGGATATTCTTACAGTCTTGTTCCCGGAAAAGAACCTTGCTACATTCAAAAAGGAAACTTCAAAAGAAAAATGCCTGGTGAGAGGAATGGAAATATCATGCCGATAAGTAGTTCCTTATTCTTTAAATATGAATTTTGCGATATATATGTATATGCATATAAACACACACATACATATAGACACACGCACACACATGCGGTCTGCAGATGGGTCTAGTGTGCTTTGCAGTAGAAGGTACCTTTGCAAGTCGCTCCCTCTGGTGGCCTGTCTGCACAGTGTGCACAATGACCTCCCTCTTGGTTTTGGTATGTTTTTTTTGGGGGGGGGCGGGGGTATGGGTACAGCAAAGCTCCAAATAGGCTCAGCTAGCCCCTACCGTGCTGCACAGCCCAAATGGTGAACACACAGTGGAACTAGTGTTCATTAAAAAAAAAAAAGAAGAAGCATCAGTAGAAAAAATGTGGGAAGCACATCTTGTCCCATTCTCTTTCCCCTTCACATTGGGTGAAGAACCTCCCTTCTGCCCTTTTCCTTCATTCTCCTTCCCTCACCTCCTGGGAGCCTGGTATGAAGCCTAGTGGGCTGTGCCCTTATTGAATGCAGTTGGCTTCTTGCAAAGACCACTTAAGAAAAGTCTTTAGCCGCATTAGTCATTTCCCTCTTTGGCAGGTGCACGGGTTCCCCTCTCTGTGTGTGTGCATGTGTGTATGTGTGTGTGTATGTGTGTGTGCGTGTGTGACTCTGTGTGTGTGTGTGTGTGTGTGTGTGTGTGTGTGTGAGTGTGTACATGTGCTGAGAGAAGTTTCGGTTAGAGGGATGTCTCCATGCTGTGGAGTGGGCTCCCGGGCCTGGAAGAGAATGCTGAAGAGGTAGCTGACTTGGTGGCATGCGTGGTCAGGTAGATGCCGCTGTCTATGGCGTTGTTGTTCTGGTTAGGGGGTGGGGGAGGCGGGGCCCTCAGGCGCTCTTCGTTCTCATCCACATCTGTGTCATCGATGAGCGGGATGTTGTGGGTGTAGTCATTGATCAGAAACTCGGGTGTTGCCATGAAATTATGGATGCAGCTCTTGGATTCCGGTTTCTCCAGGCCTTCATAAAGCGAGCTACGGAATGCTTTCACCACCCGGATCTGAAGTGGAGGGGGAGGGATAGAGCCCATTTGGGAAGGAAGGGAAGAGAAGGGAGAGGAGCAGGAAGAGGAGAGAGAGGAGAAGTCAGGGAGAAGAAAGGAGAGGAGACAGTCAGTGGCTAGCTGGCACTGGAAAGTTGTGCCCACATTAGAGGCTGGCACGCAGGGTGAGGAATGTTCACTCATTAGGGTCTTTTAGGGACTGAAGTGGTTTGCTGACCGTGGTAAGGATTTGCAGGTCTAGGCCTTTGCGTTGAAAACACCCTGACCTGAGTAGGTGTTCTGGAACAATGGCCTTATGCCTGTTACCTTCCTGGCCCTTACCCTGGGAACAGGACTGGCTTAGATGGCACCTGAGGTCCTTGTTCAATTTGAATTCCAATTTGGTAGAAGACAAATACACTGAGATTCTCCAAAGAGCGTGCCCGTGGCCACTTCTGCACCCGCACCTTAGTCCTTCACACCACACGCTCGGCCTCGCATTTCCGTAAACATCTCAAGCCTCCCTAACATTGTCCTTCTTGCCTGACCCTCTGTTACTCTACCAGTGGCTCTGAAATCACTTTCTCTACTGACCCTTTTTCTTGGGATATCCCGGAGTTCCGTCCTGTCCCTGTTACTCTTCCTCTCTGTCTACATGTCTGTAGAGTGCTAGAAGCTATCTAGGGATTATGGCCTAAGAGCCCACTGGGCCTAACCTGGAGGCCACTGAAAATGGCCACACTTGAATTTCCATGCACCAAGCGGGCTCCTATTCACCCGTCTTGGCCTACCAGCTCTCCTCATGGCCTTCTGTAAGCTCTGGGCCATAGCTACATGTGTCTGATTGGGGCTCATGAAATACTTGGTGCCTTCAGCAGCCCTTTGCAATCTATCCTTCTGGTCTCCCCCAGCCACCCCATCCTCCTCATCCTCTTTGAGCTTCTATTCAGACAGCTCTGTGCTTTACCACATGTTCTTTGCCCCTCCCACTCTTGTTTTCAAGTCACATACAGCATTATTCTGCAAGGAAGTGCTTCCCACAAATACTTGGACCTCTCCACCACTATGACCATGTGACCTGAGCCAAGCTCACATCCCCTTCAGGCACCCACACCTCCTGCAGTGCAGTGCTTTTAGGACTTGCCTGAGAATCAGCCTCTCTATCCTCTGGCTTTTCCCTGTTCAGGCACACTCCAGCCTATTTATCTTTTCAAGCTACAGAGCAGCGGCCTCTCTGATCTCTCCCCAGCCCCATATGCTGGGTTCCTTCCTGCTTTTGGAAGCAGAGGTTGCTGAATAGGCCTCTGCTGGATTCCACACAAGCCACTTGCCCATATGAACTGTCCCTACTGCAGTCACAAAGCCAGCTCTGATGGCCTTCAGGTAATGTAGAGGACAGTAGGACTGTCAATTCTCCTGGAGGATGACTGGATCCCTGAGCTCCAGTTAGTCCCTCCCTCTGTGAGACAGCAGACACATTCTAATGAGTCATTTCATGGAGCTAGGCTTTGGTTTTCATGGTTTAAGTAACATATCTATAAACTCTATCCAAAAAGTGAATGAACCCTGGACCTCTTCGGGTTTTGTAAATAAAGTTTATTGGCAAGCTGCCATGCCCATCCATCTGTGTACTGTCTGTGGCTGCTCTCACACTACAAGGGCAGGGTTGTGTAGTTGTAACAGAGACCTGGCTTGAAAAGCTAAATATGTTTACTTGTTGGTCCTTTATAGGAACAGTTGACAATGAATCACCTGGACTACAATGAGTCCCTTTCAGCCCTCCAGTTAGGACCTTAGGGCTGACAACTCAGCCAGGTCAAGCGCAGTGCTCTTAAATCACCGTAAACGAGGCAAACTTTGCAGCCTTTGGAATGTGAAGACGTGAACAGGGCTCTGGAAAATTGGGGTTTCTCCGATCCGCACCTGAGATGCAGTTGGGATTTTTTTCTGTCGGATTGTGGATGGCTAGCTGTTCTTTAGTCTCTCTTTTCATAGTGGTTGCTTAAATAGGGATTGAAAGCTATCACCAATTTTAAAGAAGAGAAAATAATTCATTGGTGTTGCTTCACTAGTTAGGTTTTCTAGGGCAAGACTGGAATGTTCATCTGGGGACATCACTAAACTCCAGCTGTCAGCCACACCGTCACGTCACAACAAAGAGAATGAGCTGCATGCTGTTGCCGTTGACTCTGGGGGCAATTTGTTAAATCTTCCAGCAATGCCCAGGTGACTAGCCACAACTTTCTCCCTAGTGAGCCAGCATCCTCAATTGGAGCTCAGATGGTCAGGCCAGACTACAGCTTTCCCTGGTCTGTTCAAACCTATCCCCGGGGCCTCACTGCACCGCACCTGGCTCAAGTCCAAAGTCATTCCCTGAAGAGCGACACCCAAACCACAGGGCAACCCTCATATGCTTCTCCCTGCCATCTGCAGCTACTGTTGCTTTAGCCTGTTCCATTTGCCTCCTCCTTCTGGCAGATCCAGGCACTGAGCCACCAGCGTACCAGCAGTAGCTGGGGATCACATGCATGCCATACGTGAAAGAGTGCTGTGCCTCTGGTGCAGAGGGCCACCCACTCCAGTGTTTTGAGTCATCTTGAGGGTAACATCTGAGAGTGAGTCAGCTTTTCTCTAGCTCTCTTTTTCCCTGCGTTGAAATCTGGGCTAGAACAAAGTGGTTTGCTGTTGACCTTATGATTGGGGTATTTCAGCTACCTGAAGGCCGTGTGGAGCACAGGTACCTCCTGGGAGATGGCCTGGTCCAGGCCAGGCAGCAGAGCTTGTGCTAGGTGCCTGTAGGTATCTCCAAGACCCTGGGAGTCCTTCTTCCTGACCTGGAGTTTGGGGTTTCTCGCTAAGCTGCAGCCAAGGCCCTGGCCTTTCCTCAGCCTCCTGCGTGAGTTTCTCAGTTTGCTACGATCAGCGCTTCTCCATGTCTACTCTTCCGCAGGGCCTTCAACAAGCCTCAAGGCCCAGCAGACCACCTAGATGCCATTAATGCTTTGAGTACTACATCCACCCAGGCCCCCTTTCCACACCCCACTCCCAACTGTTCCCAGGTGCTGCCCCTAGAGCTCTCACTCTCCCGTTCTCACCTCTTCATGACCTTCTGGGCCCAGGGTTCTAGCTAAACTTCAGAGGCTCCTCACCAGCTCTTAGCTCATTGTGGCTACAGAGTTCACTGCCAGCTTGTTCAATGGGACCAACCCCAAAACACCTCACTAGAATCCCTCCCCTCCTCCACTACAGCTCCCATGTCCTGCCTGAAGGTTGATGATCTTGTTTGCCTTGGGGCCTCCATCCTGCCTCTGCCTGACGTGAAGCTTCTGACTAAGGGTCTCATGATCCTACAGTGGTCTACAACATCCCATGTCTACATGATGTTTCCAGGCTCCTTCTGGTTACTGAGTCAGACCCTGTCACTTCCCTACCTGACTACAGATATTCTTGTAAGTGATAGAACTGGCCTGGGTGCTGACCAGGGGTGGGAAACCACTGAACTTTAATTCACAGCCCATCTGCCTGTAAAGAAAGGATTTGTTTGTTTGTTTGTTTGTTTGTTTGTTTGAAACAGGTTCTCAGTATCCAGACCAGGCTGGTTTCAAACTCCAGATCTCCTGTTGTTTCAGCATCTCTCCCTCACTCAGTGCTGGAATGACAGGCATGTACCACCAGATCCAGCTTTGAAGGATAATTTTACATAAAAGACGTCTCTAGGAAAGATAAACCCCAGATTATGGCTGAGGCTTCTGGAAAAAACAAGGGAATTAGGTTGGTCTGGAAAGGGTGTCTCCAATTGCTTATCACCCAACTGCGATGCTATGGCTCCCCAGCCTCATTTATCAGCATGTGTTTGCTCCCCACCCCAGCCTCACAGACTCATTCAGCTGCTGCCTCACTTCTGCAACCCATCATGGCTAGTGTCCCAGACGACTTTTGATACTTTATCTTTTGCCATGCATTCCTTAACCAAGCAAAGTACTTGACGCTCCCTCAATGTCCCTGGACCAAGCAAAATACTTATGCTCCCTCAGTCTCCCCTGAGACCCTTGCTAGCCATTTCCCTCCAGACCTTTTGCTAATATCCAGGGGCAGTTCTCTCAGGGTAGGTGCTCCTGCACATCTATAGTACCCATCGCACCTCTGTCAGTTGCTGTCTCAGCTCCAGATGTGGGTGTCTGAGTCATATCTCACCCTCCGACATAGTCTTAACACTTGACAATTCCACCATTTCCTCCTGTCAAATGACATCCAGAATTTCCCATTTCTGACACACCCACCACTGTCACAACACCAGTCTCAAACTGGCTGCCACAGGGCCTTTTTAAAAAGTCCTCTCCAATAAAAGTCACCACCGATGCAGGGGAATCACTAGCTGCGTCTCCCACTAGAAGACCTGCCTTGGTTTCTCTCATGGCATTTCTTTTACTACCTATATCCCCCAACATGTTCTTCTCGCAGGGCCTTGGCATTGCCTGTCTGTTCATCCACAAAAATTCTTCCTCAGTGAGCTTGTTCCCCCGGCACCCAATCAGAAGTGCTGAATCATAGTGTGTGTGTGTGTGTGTGTGTGTGTGTGTGTGTGTGTGTGTGTGTGTGTGTGTGTTGGAGTTTCCAAGTGGAGAGTGGCAGAAGAGTGTAAGACTTGAGGGAAGGCTCATGCCAGTAAAAACAATGAAAAAAGAAAATAAAAAGGAAGGAGAGAGAGAAAAGCAAAGGCTCCTGAATCACAATGGCAGAAAAAGAATAGAAAATGCCTGACACCTTCTGCTCTCTTCTTTGTAATTCTTTGGCCAACTACTACTTCAGAACCTTCTTGAGAAAAGGGACCAGTCAGGTGCTTTGACAGTCTGGCCCATGAAGTGTGGAAACTGAGGAGAAGCGGGCTGCTTTTGCAAGTTAGTTCTGACTTTTTGGGCACTTAGTGCCCAGGACCATCGGGGCTAGATTGACTCTGGATGGCAACAGCCTGGCCCAAGCATTTCACATGGTCTGGCCGCAGAGAACACAGGAGTACGCCTAGTGATGGGCTGTGGTGGGCAGGGGCGTGGGTGTGCGTAGGGAAGGGCTTGAATAAATCCCACAAGCTCTCAGCACTCACAGCACCTACCTGCAGGGCCTCAAACCAGGGGTCCCTGGACCTAGATTGCATCATGTGTGCTTTAGGAATTTCCTGCAAGCTTCTTCCCCTATGGTTTATTTAGCCTGTAGTTCCAGAGAGGGCAGGGCAGGGCCCCTGCTAGAGAACTAATTGATGCTTCCCCTAGTGTGGAGCCAGTGTGCACACTGTCAATCAGCTACAAGAAAAAAATTGCCAATATACTCTCCCCAGAAACTGAACTGGGGTGATTTGGCTCAAACTTAGGACTGGTGGCCAGCTCCTTCCTTCTTGGTGGTGTGAGGATGAGGGGCTGGCTCTCCTGGGCTCACCTGCCTGGCTTTAGCCCCTTCCCCCCAACGGGTAAAAGGTCTCCATGTTGCAAAATCCCATTAAAATGAAGCAACCGCTGTGGTCTGTTTCCAAATCCTTCATCAGAGCCTGGAAGAAGCCCCTCTGGCGATACGGTGCTCAAATATTTGCTGGTCTGCGTCAGAAGGCATCTTATCTCAAACTACTGAGACAGTAAACATTCGAGTATAGAGGCCCAGTGCTGCTGCCTGAAGGCTGGGCTGGGCTGGGCTGGGCTACTGGTTGAAGTGAGAGGGTCCCCAGGGTGAGCTTATGGGGGATAGACTTTGATGCTTGGCTGGAGAGGGGCAAGGGTGTGTCTGTGTGTTCTCATGGGAAAGCGATACAAAAGAACTCTTAGGTGCTGGAGCCCACAGAGGGGCTTAGGTGGTGCCAGGATCCAGGCTTGCTTTTCCAAAGAGGTCATGCTCCGTCTGTTCTCTCTAAGAGGGAGATACATAGTGCCCTGGGTTTGCTCCTTCTTAGCAAAGCTGGATGACTTCAGAAAGCCCTCTCCAGCCACTCTTTTGAAGTTATTGGTAATCCTAGGAGTCTTAGTGTGAGTCTGTGGCTGGGGTGAGAAGGAGCGCAGTGGACACTTGCAGGGAACAGGATTTCACAGCCTTATTGTTTCCTGTCCCATCCAGACAGACTGGCCTCCTGGAAGTGAGGTGGCAGCCATGAGGGAGAGGCCAGTACGCCCTGGACCCAGAGCACTATGAGTGGAATGGCTGTGACAGAGACAGCCTTGAGGCCAGGCAAGGAAGGAAAAAATGGCTGAGTAGGCTAGAGGCTGTACAGGCCTTCCTGAAGCTAGGGGTGAGGAGATCATGGCCTGCTCAGTTTGTGCAAAGGCCATGTGGGGATGTGGGGATGTGGAGGGACTTGTGTCCAGAAGCAGCAGCAGGAGAGAGAGAGAGAGGGGGGGGGAGAGAGAGAGAGAGAGAGAGAGAGAGAGAGAGAGAGAGAGAGAGAGAGAGAGAGAGAGAGGGAGCATACACAGGATGGGAAGTTGGAAAGAATGAGAAAAGCATCCTGAGCCCCCAGCATCCTGATCACCCTCTCCCTCTAGTTAGAAGATGCTCTCTGGCCCCAAATGCACAGGATGACTGGCTTTTCTCCCAAGAAAGCTGAAGGCTCTTAGTGGGAATGCTTTTCAACAGGAAGCTTCTCCAATGCTCAAGAGCCACAGGCACAGTTCTCTGGACTCTGTGGGGTGAGAGGCAATGTGGCCTGGAGCTAGTGAAGAGGATGGAAAGTTCCTCATATATGGGGCCATGCTGCTGCATAGGAAAGCTCGTAACTGCTGGCTCTAGTCAGGACAGCTGTGGTCAGAACACCTTACACAATGCTGAGTGTTGTTCAGAGGGCCCACCCTGCTTTCCTTTCTAGTAGCTATGGTCCTTTGAAGGGTTCCAAGGAGATGGGCACTGTCAGGCCTGGTTGCCTATTGAATCCCGAGGATGTCATTGTCCTCGTGGGCACCTGTCTTCTCCTGGTTTATGAGGGGGTTGGGTGCAGCGATTTGTGAGAGCCCTCAGAACTCCCAAGTTAAGCTCTGAACTCTAGACGGAACTGCTGTGTGGCAAGAGTATGTCATGGCCAGTGGCTTCCAGAAGCAAAGTGTATCCCACTTGGGGTGGTCAGGTGACCCAAGCAGCATCTTCCTCCACAGAGAGTCTTTCTTAGGCTGCCTACCTTGGTTTGTTGGGGTAACAGGACCTTCACAGCAGCCCCCTCCTCAGAAGACCCTGCTGCCCGCCTCTCACATCTGCTTAGCTTCCCCTAGAATAGCTCAGGAGCAGCAGGAGGCTGCTGTCTCTCCCACTGTACTTACCAGGCACTGGTGGGATCCGAAGGTAGGAAGAAGGGGACAGATGGCCATGGAAGGAGGGAGGGAGAGAAGCAAGGTACTATGGGCCAAGGAAGAAAATAAAGACCATATTTAGGGAGGAAGTGGGAGAAATGGGGGCTGAAGAGGCAGTAGGCCTCAGCCAGGGAGGGGAAGCACGTGAGGAGGAGCCTCAGAGTCTGACTGGCTCCAGTGAGGCTCAGACCAGCACTGTGAAGAGGTTTTGGGAGGCATACATAGAAGAGTCTAGCAAAGTGCCTTCCCACTGAGGCAATCGATGGACAAACAGACAGGCGGGCGGGCAGGCAGACAGATGGAAGGTGCAGAAAGATGACCCTGAAAAATATGTTGGAAGTCAGTGTGGAGAAAAGGGCTGTGCAGTGCTGTGTGTGCCCTACATCCGCTCTTCATGTTGTTCAGAGGAAGGAAGCTGCTGCTGCTCACCTGGGCATGGCCAAGGTGTGCTGGGAGGCCATGGGCCAGGCTATCCTTAACTTATTTGGTACAGCCTCCTGCTGGCTTCTCGGGATAAAGTAGTCCTGAGGTTCTTCTAGGTCCCATTTGGCTACTTTCCAGAGCAACAGTGACATGTATCAGCCCACATATGTGGCCTGGATGGGTGCTCAGGGGTGGGGATGGGGCGTACAAACTGGAGGGGTGTGTGGCCTGCGGTCTGGAGAAGGGATGTATGTACCCACACACGTCTGTGCTATTCCTGAGGGGCCCTGATCCTTTCCTTAAAAGACAGAGTGGCCCAAAGAAGAGCCTAAGGAAGAGGAGGGCACCTCCCACTGGGGACCTCTCACCAGTTCCTAAAAAGATAAATGAAAGAAAGAAAAGAACAGAAAGAAATCAAACAAAAAGAAATTCGAAGAGTCTGTGATGGGAAAAAGGTGACGTAGTTAAGGCCTTCCATCTGCGTGGGAGTGGCATGTTCCGAAGGGAGCTGCAGGGGGCTCACTGAAAGGAAAGCAAAGACTTAGCATTGAGCTATCCCAGCAGGCCCTGAGCTCATACTCGAAGGGTTACTGTTCACTTTTTGAAACCTCCTGACTTTGTTACCAAAAGCAGGCAACCCCGGTAGGAGTGCCCCCGCCTCCACATGCTTGCCTGCATTTTCTCCTGTTGGGGGCACCACAGGGCAACTGGGTTAGCAGTCTAGTGGCCTCTTCTTTGTCTTTGTAAAATGATGTGAACAATTATGGAAGCTTCTATCTAGTTAGGCCAACCTCAGGGTTCTCTTCAAAACATGAATTGCATGGTGAGAATTTGTCATTGAAATGCCCTGGCTCCTCTGAGGAAGGAGTAGAGAGGACTGCATAAGATTGGGTTCAGATCCTCCAATACTGAGGCCTGTTTGGAAAGAGCAAGATGCTTGGAGACGTAGCAAACAGCACCTGCCTGGCCTCTGCACTCCTGTTATCTAACAGATGCTGGCTCAGGGCGGGGCCTACAGGGCGGGGCCTACAGGGCAGGGCCTACAGGGCAGGCACCAGCTGCTCTTGAGAAGCACTCTTGCTCAGCACTGAGCCCACCTGGGGACTGGAGACAGGGGCATCCTTTGGAAGCCACCTCAAGGAGAATGCTGGAAATTGTCACTTTCTTCCCCGAGGAGATTAGCTGGATTCTTTTGCTGTAAATGATACCACACTGTGGGCCTTTGCCTACCCCAGAAGGGTAGCCCTGGGCCACACACTTTCCTGGCACTCACCCCAAAACATGGAGCAAGTCCCCAGCCTGAAACCAGACACCACCGGAAGAAGCCTGAGTTCATGAGGAGCCCTGAGTACATGCGGACAAAGAAAACCAATGGTAGCAGGGGTACTAAATGCAAACCAAAACCCAAACAAAGCAAAGGACGAAAGGCCCGGCAGTGCTGTGGGGTTATTTCGTAAGAGAATATGGCTTTGGAGAGACACCATCTGGCGGGAAGGACTGGACAGGGCAGTAGAGAAGGAACAGAAAAGCCACGGTGAGCGGAAATGCAAGACTGGAAAAGAGAAGGCAGAGTCGGGGAGGCTTTATCTTCCCCCGGGTGCCATTTATGAGAGAAAAGGGAAGTCAAGACTCACTGCCAGCAGCGCTGGTGGGCTTGGCGGCAGAGAGAGTTACGTGAGTAGGGGTAGAAAGATTGGTTACGTCATGGAGCTGGCTGAGGACCGAAGACCGCCGGCGCACAGCACCCTGAAATGACCCGCTTCTCTTGAAGGTACTCACTACCTCCATCTGTGGGAGAGAAAATGAGATAAAGGTTGGCTTGCATGGAGGTCCAGGCTACCACACAGGGTGGGGCTGGGTGAGGGCAGGGGCCACACTAGGGAAATATGGGGCCAGCAAAGCCTCAGCTAGGTCAGCCCCGATCCCTGGACAAAGCCATTCCGAGAGAGGGTTTGCTGGGCAAATGGTTAGTGGTTAGGAGTGTGAGAGGGAAAGGCCACCAGTGGGGACACACTGCAAACATTTTGTAGGTCACTTGCATTCATGATACGCTCATCGAGAGCCACTCGTCAGAAAGTACCTGTGTCTGGCAATACTTCCTTATCCTACTTCGGTAGTGCTCAACATTTTTTTTCCGCCCCAACACACCTGAGGGATATGACACGCTCTTATTAGAAGGTGGAAGCACTCCCCAGTGGCATACGGGCTGGAGTCTCTCCTGCAACCCTGGGAAATCTCTGCCCTTGTTCATGGTCCTCTTAGCACGGGTCTCTTGCTCTGCCCTGCTGCACTGGTGTTGAGTGGATAGAGAGCCGCTCAGATTGCTGCAGCTCACTAGCTTAAGGGGGCCCCTCAACAGAAGACATATTTAGGCAGAAGAGGGCCTTCCAAGAGCATAGACTTTGTCTTGTCAAAACTTTCCCCACAGCTCCGAGGCATGGAGGCTGGGAGGACTGGGGGGCAACTGTCCCGACTCTTTGAGCTTCCTAGAGATGAAAGGGAAGTGTGCATGTGGATACATCCTGCTAGAAACCTCCTGACTCGTTGTCTTTGGGTTTTCTCATCCTGTCTTTGACTATGACATTATGGCAAATACAGGAAGTATGGTGTGAAGCAACTACATCCAGTGTGAAGACCCTGGGAGACCATATCTCTAGACTCTGGGAGGCACAGTTGCAGCCTCCTCTCAGGGAATGGCCTCAGTGGGGAGAGAATATTTGAGAGTGGATCTAGCCCGGCAGTGGTGGCGCACGCCTTTAATCCCAGCACTCGGGAGGCAGAGGCAGGTGGATCGCTGTGAGTTTGAGGCCAGCCTGGTCTACAAAGTGAGTCCAGGACAGCCGGGGCTACACAGAGAGACCCTGTCTCGAAAAAACAAAACAAAACAAAACAAAAATGAGAGGATCTAACTTCTGGAAAGTACCATGTAGTTCATTTAATACTATAAGCAGCCAAACCAGCATGCATTTCTGGAGTCCAAAGCATCCTTATTGCCTGGCCTACCTGAGGCCCTGCTGTAGGAACTCGGTGCCCACCAGTCTCCTCAGGGTTGTTGACAGGACTTCTCCAAAAGAGGCAGCTGCACTATTGATACCCTCCTTCAAAGAAAATGCCTTTCAAACTTGGACCCACTGTGGAAAAGACTGGTCATCCTTCCCTTGGACCTGCCCAGTGCTGCTTTTTCTCCAGGACCATTTACTTTCTTGCTCCTATCCTCAAGAGAAGCCAGGCTTTGAGGATGGGGCTGCATCTGGGAAGATGTGGGATTTCTTCCTTAGAGAAGACAAGGGATGGGAAGCCTGACTTTGCTGTCTCAGTTTTGCATCAGCCTCCAGGGTTTTCATCATCACCACCCGCTCCAGAGGCCCCAGAACTGGCAGGACCAAGGCTCAGTTATTGGTGAGTGCTAAAAAGACAGACCACGTCATGAACATTCAAAAAGCTCCACGTCCTAGGTTTGAGACACTCTCTTTTATTATGGAACAGCGCCCTAGCGTTGGTGCACTGATACATTAGTGTAGAACAGTGGGGGAAAGTGGGCATCAAGTTACTTCGCAACAGAAAATGTTGTGCAGGCCTCTGAAATCCGGGGAGCAATTTTGTGGTTCACAAGATCCAGAAATCTGGGGCCAGTTGCCTGGAAAATACATACAACCTGAAGAGCCTTTCACAAGCTTTAGTTATGTTTTTAAGCAGTGTGTGTGTGTGTGTGTGTGTGTGTGTGTGTGTGTGTGTGTGTATTTAGAATCAAATAGAACAAGTTGAGCTATTGTGACTGGTTCAGCATGCTTGAGAGGCATGGTGAATCTGGCATATGAAAGCCGCCTTGGAATGCCATGGAGTTGGGATACCGTGCAGGAATCAGTGTGGCTTTATTGAGGGCCAAGAAGTATGCTTGCAGAGCTGGCTCTCACTAGCTGATTTTGGGCCACTCCCTCTTTCGTTGGGGTCCCATCTCCTTGCTTGCAAAGCATCTACATGGGCATGAAACAGTCAGAATGACTCTGGCTGGTGGGACCCACTTCTGGCATGCCCAGGAACTTACAAGTACGCGATACCCAGTGGTGGCCAGCTGACTCTTCAGGTTGAGATAGGGTTGCTGTCTCAGCCGGTAGGAATGCTAATGCTATCTTGCATTACATGATGGAAGTAAAAGAGGCTGATGTGGACTGCACTCATTTCTGTACTCTTTTTGTGGGATTTGCATCAGAACTGGACAGTGACAGACAACATGTGCCCTGAATCAGATGGGGGGGGGGGCGGCAGCGTGCTGGGAGTGATCAAAGTCACAGTCACCTGGAAGGCACACGTAGGTGGCCATGTGCACGTTAGGAAGCTATGAGGCCTTTCCCCTGACAGTTGCTGTGCGTTTATGCTAGTGAGTAAACATTTATTACAGGAAACAAGCCAAAGCTACCTGTGAGGTACCCATGACTGTCCTGGACACTGTGCTGGAAGCAATGGCTCATTCAATGGGAAGAGGAAGCCTGAGCTGTGGATCTGATGGCTGCAAACCCTTTCCCAGGCTCCATCTGAATCTAGCTAGGGTACCATGGCTCAGATGTGGGCCCAGGTATATCCCTCTATGGACACATTGGAGTAGGTTCTCAGGATGCTTGGTCCTTGAAGAATGCCTTCAACTTGGACTTCTTTGGTGCCACCTTGCCTAGTCCTGAAGGCTTCCACTTTCTAAGTTCCCCAAGAAACCCTGGCATGTTCCGATTCAGTGTCTAGGCCTTATTTGCACAGATGGTCCGTGGTGGTAGGAGGAGGTAGAATGTGATAAGGAGTCATAGACTTGGCAACCTTTAAGCAGGCTTTGATAGCACTGAGAGAGAGAGAGAGAGAGAGAGAGAGAGAGAGAGAGAGAGAGAGAGAGAGAGAGAGAGAGAGAGAGCGCCCTGAGGGTATACAGCAGCAAGCAGGGAGGCACAGCAGTATGGGTAGGCAGGGTGCACATCTGGAAAAGCAGCACAAGGGCATGGGGATATAAAGAGGAGTGGGGTGAGACCAAGAAGTCAGAGCTTGAATGCCACGGTCAGGGGCTGAAACTTCATCCTGGGCATAATGGAGACAAACTCCACAGGCCCCAGGGTGGTGTCAGAGGGACAGGGAATAACAAGGATAGATGGGAGGCAAGGAATGACCGCAGTGCCCTGCCAGTGGCAGGCACACCCTCAGAGCCCAGAGGAGAGAAGAGGGGCAAGCTCGGGTCACTGGGGGTGGTACTAGAGGAGCTATGTGTACCTTGCAGCTCTAAGGACAGCTTGAGTATGAGCGCTGTGCCATGTGTGGCAAGACAGCTGGAGGAATACGTGTGTGTGTGTGTGTGTGTGTGTGTGTGTGTGTGTGTGTGTGGAGTCAAGTCTTGCCCCAGTGAGATTCTGCCTTACCCGATAAGTTCCCAGAGAAGCACCTATAGCAGAGGTAGTGAGGCATCAGAGGGAAGCAATCTAAGGCCTTGGATGAGGACAAGGCAATGAGTGAAAATGCCAAGGTCATCTAGAGGGTACCAGCTGGGCCATGAGGAATTGCCTAGGCCAGAGACCAGTCCAGGAGGCTGCAATGTAGGGAGGTCTAGTGATCTGGTGGGACGTTTGGGCTCAGGCAGTTCCCTAGCAGGCTCTCCCAGGAATTGTCAGTATGAGAGAGCACACACAGGTGGAGTAGGAGGCAGAGATACCAGGAAAAGAAAGACAGAGAGAGGATGGAAACTCAGAAGAAACAGCAAGCTGTCAGGAAGGGCAGGGCCAGCAACACTTCCCTAATGCAACTGGGAGGCATGGAGCAGAAGACCTTGCAAACAGGGGTGAGAATCATTCGTGGGAGTGGGCGGCAGTGCAATCATGAGAGGATGTGAGGGGAAGATGAAAACAGGCAACAAGTATGGAATCTTCAAGTAAGACAGCTGCCCGAGAAGGGACTGGAGCAGAGAGCAGGGTAGCCTGGTACATGAGGGTTTTTTTTTTAAGCCTTCGCAACCACCTCATGTAGGCTGTCTGATGCCTTTGGTCTTAACCAGTCTAGCCTATGGAAATTAGGACCAACTTGGTGGCAGGGTACACTACCTACAGAGGCTCTTGCACAGTAACTACAGCAGACTATAGTGCACAGAGAGCTAGCCTAAGGATTTTTGAAATGGCCATTTTTACCCCACACCCAAATACAACTTGCCTATTGCCTGAGCAGCCCTTGCCAAGAAAAGTAGACAGTGCTTGTTTGTGTCCCAGAGAGCCACTAGCTGTTGGCACATGTTCTTATCCAGCTATGAGAGAGGCTACCTGGACACTGGGGGAGGTGTCAGAGAGAGGCAATCAAAGTGGCCAGCGAGTGGCGGGCACCCCTACGTGGTGGTAAGAGGGGAACTAGCCACTGCCTCTGCGTGCTTGGGGGGTAGATCCAGGGAATTCCCTGCTGGCTTTGGGGTCTGCCTGCTTAGTTTCTGCTTCTTGCCTGCTTTCTTAGGCAGCAAAATAGGAGTCACATGAAACAGCAGCTTACCTGTGTCTGGATTCGATTGAGGCCCCGGAACCAGAGGATCTGGCCCCTGCGGAGCTCTCGCTCAGCATGGTCGATTTCTTCTTCCCCCTCGGCCAGCTCCTCATCAGTCATCTCGTCCTTCCCAGGCCCATGCCCTGCTTCCTTCAGGCACTTGAGCTGGCTGGTGGGGATGGTGGCAATGACCTGGGAAAGCCACAGTCAAAGGGCAGCAAACAGAGGTGGCCATGAGTAGGCTCTACTGTGTCCAGGGAGAAGAACAAAGGCCCCATCTCTCAGAGACAGAGCATCAACAGCCCCTTTCACATGGTAGACTCTGCTCTACTGAGTCTCAGCCAGGGCTGGGGAGCACAGAAACCAATGTAGAGAGTACTATGTGAGAGAGACAGTGCTGGCCTTTGGTCACTCCTGGGAAGGATCTTAAAGTGCCTGGAATATCCTTTCTGAAAAGAGTGGGGCTCAGCTGGAGCCTTGGGCTATCTGCTAGGTTATGTATTCCTTATGGTCATGGAGGGGATGGACACTGAGGCCAGCCATCTGAGTACTATACGCCTGTATGATTGACCTCAAAGAAAAACTGCACACCAGGACCCAGATGAGCTTCCAAGCTGATAGCACTCCATATCTGCTGACCTTTATGGTTGCTGGAAGAAAAGCTGGCTGCCCTGTTCAATGAGACTGAGCCCCTTGGAAGCTTGTGCCTGACATTTCCTGGAGAAAGAAAGGCCTAGAATAGGACTTGTGATCAGGAGCTCCCAGGGAGGAAGAGATGACTAGGAGGGAAACATCTGTAAAGGGAAGAGGAAAGAAGGGAAGGCTGGAATGTGCCTTTTACTGTCTGGGTGGAGGGTGGTACTCATCCTATCTCTTTGACATTCTTGTCAGCATGACAGGAGTGGCTTTAATGTCTTTCATAGGGATTTCTTTTTACTGGAGTTTTGTCACTTTGAATGTGTATTATTTTTATAATTAAAAATATCCTGTGTGGCCCAGCTACAAGCAGACAGCATGTATCCATGGGGAGAACTGCAGCGGCTATTACACCAGGGAGCTCAGAGGTTAACTAGAGGCTGGTATGGGCAGGGCAGAGCGGAGGATGTGGAGTCTAGGCTGCAGAGGATGGGCCGTTAGGCTGAAGTGAGACAGGATGGGAGGTGCAGTGGTAGAAAGAAAGAGATTTCTTGAAAGTGTGATGGAGAAACTGTGAGTTGTCTGTGATGATTAAATGCCACAGCGGAAGTGGTTCCTGTGGCCAGCTTTGTAGGGAACACACACCAATGGATAAAGAAATCAAACTCCTAGTGTTATAACCTAAATGGTACCTCCTTACCCTCTAGTGGCGAGCCCTAACCATCAGTTTGGAAGATTTGGAGGAGGCTGATAATACGGGTTAAATGAAGCCATGATGCTGGCTCCTTGATCCCACCAGATTTGTGCCCTTATGAGAGGAGATACGTGAGAACCCCGTAGCAGCATACAAAGAGAAAGTAGCCACCCAGAAACCAGGGAGGGACCCTTACCAGACACTCAATGGCTGCCCTTGATCTTAGACTTCAAGCTTGCAGTGCTGTGAGGAAATACATGCCTTCAGTGTGACCTGCCAGTCTCTAGTGGTTTGCTGTGGCAGACTGGGCTGATCAAGACCCAAAGAGAAGTAAATCCTGGATATAGCTTCCCATAGTAGTGTTTCTGAACTCTGGAGAAAATGCTCCCGAGACCTTTTGTGCAGCATGGAGTGGGCTGCCTTGGTGCCTGAGATTGCACTGGCTGCCCAGACCCAAGCTGTTGCGTCTTGGTCTTCTCACTGACTGCTCCTTTGGGGCAGCTGCAAGTGTTCTGCCATTTCCCAGTAAGTCGAAACACCTCATTTCTCTCAAGATCTCCTTGCCCCACAGATTTTATAGCAGGGTGGAGTTTAATTTCAAATACATTGGGACACTCCAAGCACCCCGGGATGCCCTTCCTACCATCTTGTTTTTTGCACTGCTGGGAAGGGATCCCATGACTTTCTGAAAACTAAGCAGAAAACTATCCAGTTACATTGCAGTTCCTCAAATATCCATGTTTAGCAGGAAAATTTTTAGTTTCTACCATGGAGAAGGAAACTGGATTATTTTCCAGTACAGTGTGACATTTCAACTCTATCTCCTTATTCCTGAGGTTGTCAGTTGGTGGCCTTGCCCCTAGGTCATAGTACGTCATAGGCCTGAGCACACACCACATGCTTTCCCAGCCATAGGCTCCAATACCATGGGACAGAGGCTTGGAATAGTGGAGGCATAGGTGAGCCAGGATGCTTGGCTTCTTACCCACTCTGAGGGCCATCAACAGAAACAGCCAGAATGAAAGCACTGGTGAGAAATTTGATGAGGGAGACACTCACCTGTCCCCAGACCAGCTCGCCAACACCAACAAATAGGCACCAGAGCCACTGTTCTGTGGACAGTGGGGAACAGCTGAAGGGCTTCCCACCAAATTGGACGATGACAATCTGAGGGAAAGAATGGAAAGTGGTAGGCGGAAGAGCAGTCAAGATAGCTCCAGACGCCTCTGTGTCCTGCCCAGACTTCTACAAACCTTGCTTTCCAGATTGACTTTGTCTCTTGGGAGCCAAGTGAGCCTGGCCATAGTCAAGGATTTGCTGGCTTCCCAGCACACTCTGGGAAATAGCTTAGCTTTCCTTCTCAGCCCAGTCCCTTCTTCCCAGCACACTCTGGGAAATAGCTTAGCTTTCCTTCTCAGCCCAGTCCCTTCTTTTCTCTATCAGCAAATGCTTAAACATAGCTCCACCGACTAGCTGCCTACAGGGACAACGGTACCAGGATGGGTCAGCCTGGAGCCTCACACGCTGACATCCACATCCACCTCCCCTCTGGTGCCTCTGATCTCCAGGTGATCCTCAGTTGTCTGGGCCACCTTTCCAACTTCTGCAAGGCTGTTTTCACATTTGCCTGCTCTGCAGGACCCTGTAGTATGAGGACCACCCGGTTTCCCCTCCTTCCTTGATGTCTACACCCAAGGGCAAGATTTTCAAATGTTAACCAACCAATCCATAGTGTATAACCCAACCCATGTCAGGGCCAGGTAACCAGGGCCAGTCTACATTCTGTAGTAGGCTCACATGATTTCATGCTAGCCAATGTGAAGTCTGTTCTCTCGTTCATTTGCTCCTGAGAAAGCTACAGTAAAATTCTCCTCATAATGATCTCTTTCTGCACTTGGGGGTGGCTACAAGGTACGACATGCCCCTCTTCTTGGACAGTGAACTGCATTTGTATGATAGACATTTCTGGAGCTCTGATTGAAGACGTTACACTTTAGGGCATTCAGCCCCTCCTGGGAGTAGAGCTGGTCCACCTGCCCACAGGGCTGTGGCACAGAGTTTAGTATGTCAACCACGTGTACAGCAAGCATTTCCTCGAGAATCTACTACAGTTATAGAACACCAAGGAGTTAGGCTCTAGAAATGGGGATGGTTGACCAAGAGAGAGCCAGGGAATAATGTTTCTAGAAGCCAAGTGAACTGGACGGGAGGAGACAAGCCTTCCATAGCCCTCTGGAAGCTATCAGGTTAGAGCAAATGAGCCCAGCAATGTTTGGAAGAACACCTGCTCCAGAATGCAGAATAGATTCAGGGGCAGGGAGGCCAACATCACTTTCCCTACATCTTTATGCCCTACCTGAATTCCAAAGGTACCCAGGACAATGGTACAGAAGATGGGATTGCTGAAGATGCCATCAAAGACATTCCTTTCACCGTGGATCTTGCGGGCATTGATCTCATTGAAAAGCTGCATCATGACAAATGTGTTGAAGATGATGGTGTAGTGCTCTGAGGGTGGTGAGTGCAGGGGTGCATTTCTTCCACTGTCAATGTCAAAGAAGAGCTCCCCTGAACAGAGAGACAGGGTCTGAGGAGGGAGGGCCTCCCAGCAGCAGCAGCCATCCTCCTTCACCACATCTGCCCCAGAGATATGCAGTAGGGCACATGGTGAAGGGGAGCAGGGCGGTAGGAATCAAGGGTATAGAGCAGGCTTGTTCTTTTCAACCTGTAAGTGCCAGACTGAGGACACAGATCGGGTTGAAACGTGAGGCCACAGCAACAGTGTCTTGAAAGCTTTGTCTATGGGCTAAAGTGTGTGGCACGGGTCCAACTTACCAACAAAAAGCAGAGTAAAGATGATGGTGAGCTGGTAGACAGCATGTCCAAGGATGTTCTTCATCATGGTGCGTGAGATGAGAGGCTTGTCCCGACCATATGGCTTCCGCAGCAGGAGTGACTCAGTTGGGGGTTCCGTTGCCAAGGCAAGTGAGGCGAACGTGTCCATGATCAAGTTCACCCACAACATCTGCACAGCTTTGAGAGGAGAGTCCTGCAGAGATGGAGTAGTCACCTTTCTGTGGGCTGGCCATATAGCCCGCCACAGAAAAACTTGGGGGTGGTTGGATAGGAAAACCTGCCACTACTGAGGAGACACTCAGCTTTGCACTTGTCATGGGAATTTCTTTCCCAGAAGCCTGTCATACAAGTTTCCTCAGGCTGGCAGAAGTTTTCCACTGGGCTTTCTGCAGGAGCCACAAAGTCCCAACTTAGTTACCAGGGCTTTCAAGACAGCCCTGCAAGAGTGCCCAGTAGCAGCCTTTGAAACAGAGTCTTCAACTTCATAGGGCACAAAGAGGCAGAAGTGCTGACCCCAACCTGTTTCCTCATCATCCTCATCGAGTGTCTCTTTAAATATCAGCTTCCCAGGAGCCAGATGTACAAGACCATAGATGGAGAGACAGAAAGCAGGTGAGCATTTCCAAGGCTACTGAGGCAATGGAAGTGGCTGCTAATGGCTGTAAGGTTTCCTCTGGGGACCATGAGAATATTCCCGGAATAAATAGAAGGGATGGTTGAACAACACTGAATATGCCAAGCCATGCAATTCTGTCCTTTCAAATGGTTAGGATGGTTATTATGACGTCATTCATACATGACTTAGCTATCAAGAAAAAAGTCCTTGATGGGCTAGGGGGTTAGCTCAGTTAGCCAAGGGCTTGCCTTACAAGCATGAGAACCTAAGCGCAACCTCCAGAACCTTTATCAAAAAAGCTCGGCATGGTGGTGTGATTTTGTAACCTCAGCGATGAGCTGAAGATGTGAGGACCCCTAAAGCTTGCTGCCCAGCTAGCCTGTCCTAATCTGTGAGGTGAGGGTCTTATTGAAAGGCTGTCTTTCAAACAAACAAGGTGGACAGCTTCCAAGGAATACCAGAGATTGACCTCTGACCTCTACATGAACGTGAATACATGTGTATGTACACTTTGCTGACACACAGACTCTCTGCTTGCTTGTGCATGCTTGTGCGCACACACACACACACATACACACACCTGGAAAGGACCAAGCTGATCAATGGGGAGGATGAAACCATTAAGAAAGGGAAAACCTTGCCAGATAATGGTGGTGGACACCTATAATCCCAGCACTCAGAAGGCAGAGGCAGGTGGGTCTCTGTAAGTTCGAGGCCAGCCTGGCCTACAAAGAGAGTTCTAGGACAGCCAGGGCTACACAGAGAAACCCTGTCTCGAAGAAAGAAAAAGAAGTGGGGGGGGGGGCAAATCTGGAGCGCCTCTGTGATACAGCCATTCTACTCCCAGATCTAGATGCAAGAGAGTGCAAGACATACGCACATTGAAACGTGGACACGAGTGCTCCTAAGAACTCTACTCGCAATGCAATGAAGTAGAAGTGGATGAATGACAAATAAAATGAGACCCACTGGAATATTGTGCAGCTATGAAAGCAAATAAAGCATTAGCCCAAGCTGCAACATGGATTACTCCAGAAAACATTCTGAATGAGATGCTGGGTGCAAAGGCCACATGTGGAATCGGCAAACTGGCACAATGGATAAAGACTCAAACACAATAGCTTAAGTTCAATTTCCTGGGACCCACATGGTGGAACGAAAGAACTTATTCATGCAAGCCATCCTCTGGCCTCCACAGATGCACTGTAGCACACACATGCGCCATGCCCCATTAACAAAAAGTGTAAAAAGAAAACCCAAAGGCCACATGCCATTTTATTCCACTGGTACAAAATGTCTATAACAGTGAAATAAATAGAAAAGAGTGGCGATTGTCAGGGGCTTAGAAGGGGATGGGGAATAACTGCCAGAGGTTGACAGGTTTCCTTTGGGATGCGTGAATGTGTTCCGGAACCAAACAGAAGTGATGCTTGTATGACATTGTGAATATTAAAAAAAAAAGTCTCCTAAATGGCTACCATGAACAGATAAGACTTTTGGTATGTGAATTTGCTTTCAATAAAAGGTATCTACAGCTTGCTCTCAACACGGCTCTCTTTAGCCCACACTATTGTTCTTAGAAATTAACTGCATCCTGTAGGTCCCCGATGCCCACCTGAGTAATGCAGGCACCCGTGAAGGCCACAATCACAGCCACCACATTGACTGTCAACTGAAACTGCAGGAACTTGGAGATGCTGTCATAGACATTGCGGCCCCACATGACAGCCTTGACAATGCTGGTGAAGTTGTCATCGGTCAGAATGATGTCGGAGGCCTCCTTGGCCACGTCAGTGCCTGCAATGCCCTGTGAGATGACACACAATCACAGTGCCTATTTTGAAAAAATAGTCCCTCCTTGGCTCCCCAGCCCACCTGGGTTGGTTCCATGCCTTTTGCCTCCAAATAAGGCCCCAGTTGAACAGCACTTGTTTTAATCTAACACGTCCTATGCTGCAAACTGCATGTTGTCATATGTGGCTGTGAGGGGCCTTTGCTGCTAAACAACATGGTTGCTAACAACATGGGCATTCATACAGCCTGGCTACCTGCCAGCCTTTTGCCTGACTACCCAAGGAAGCCCTGGGAAATGTGGCTGTCTGGTTAGGGTAAAGGGACAATCCTCTGGTTACATGGCGGACTCTTGCTTCTCCCCCCGACAAGCTCAGGCATAACAACAGATATGAAGTTTGTGATGCTTTTACCCACCCCATCTTGGGCCTGGCTTTGCGACACTAGCCACTCCTGGGGAGCTCAGCTTGCTCTCTACTCCCAGTATGAAGTCTAGAAACAGTGTACTGGCCCACTGCACTACTGTACAAAATGTGGACTGAGTAAAAGCTCCTCCCTTTCCTCAGGGAAAGGTGGTACCTGGCTATTGCCCACTGAGTTGGGGACAGGATTCACCATACAAGCACTGTCTAGAAGGCCACCCTAGTCAGTGAGAAGAACTAGACCTATATGAAGAGAAAGAGAGAAAGCAGAGGAAGAAGCCACTGTGGTCTCTGCTCATCACTCTTGGGGACGGGGGCGACTTGGAGTGGACTGAGAACAGGTGATGGTGGCACATGCTGCTGTTGACAAACCACTGCTCATTGTTCTTCAGTGGCACAGTTGGGCGTCACCGTTACCTCTGGTGTCTTCACACCAAATATCTTTAAACAAATCATATATGCATTTATTAATGGTCAGATCCCATACAGCCTCAAGTGGTCAAAACGTGAGAGAAGGAAGCTTCTAGCACTTGGTTACCTGCCCTGATACTGGCTCTCCACTTCCTGGTGTAAAGTTAAGTCCAGGAGAAAAAGGATTTCATAAGTCTGATGAAATGGTCTGGCATCAGGTGGCTTACCATGGCGAAGCCCACATCTGCCTTTTTGAGGGCTGGCCCATCATTGGTGCCATCCCCAGTCACAGCCACCACCTGCCGCTGCTCACCAGTCGTGCTGTCGATAATGCCTGGAACACAGAGTGGGTCAGGGTAAGGTTGAAGCTATCTGCCAAAGGTTGGCTTGGGCTGCTTCTCTGCACTGGGTTACTTATGGGATCATGTCCCATAATGCGATGGCTTCATCCCCCTATTTCCATCCAGGTCCTTTGTTCAGTAACACAGGGTGGCATGATTTGGTGGAAGGAAAGGTTCCACATTGTGTAGATTAGATGATAGTTTCCCTATGCTGGGCCTCACTTTCTCTATTTGTTCCAGCAGCGTGGAACAGCCTCTATGGCTCATTCTTAGTTGGGTGTTTTCTAGCAGTTTTAGAGAACAATCGCTCAGGGAGCTAAGAGCAGGTGACGGAGGCAGTCACATGTTGAAGAGGCTGACCGCATTTGGTTACCTTTAACTAGAGTGTGTTTGTCTGTGGGAGATGACCGGGCAAGCACCCGCAGCTTGGGCCACACCTTGTCCAGCCGCTCCTGTTCTATCTGGAGAAAATAATGGAGACATCAGAGTCTAGACTGCAGGCAGGCACTGTGGCTGGGAAGATAGCAAAGCGACGGGGAAACAGCAGTCCAAGACAGAGCTGCAGGGAGCTACCTCGCCTTTCTCGTTTCGAATCCTTCTGTTGAATTCCTTCCCCTCCAGGCACAGGAAGTCCTCCCCTGGCTGGATGATGCCACACTTAGCTGCTATAGCCCGGGCAGTGTTGATGTTGTCTCCAGTCACCATACGTACTGTGATGCCCGCACGCTGGCATTTCCGAATGGCTTCAGGAACCTGGGAGATGTAAGAATGGTGGGTGGCATCGGCAAAAACAAGCCCATATTTTGTGTCTGGTACAGGTCTGTAGGATCGTAAATCCCAGCAAATCTATCAATATAGTGAACCCTATGGTGTGAAGAGGTTGAGAGAGAGAGAGAGAGAGAGAGAGAGAGAGAGAGAGAGAGAGAGAGAGAGAGAGAGAGTCTGTGTGTCTGTGTGTCTAGTATGTCTCCTCAGGGTCCTTGGAGTCTGGTGTGAAGGAGTTCAGAGGATGTCTGTTTGTGCGTGCGTGCGTGCGTGCGTGTGTATGATATGTCTCCTTATGCCCAGTCTCAAGGACATGTTCTGTTCTCTTTGGGTCTTAAGGTGCTACATAAGACCGTGAGTACTGAGCCTCTCAAGCAGGAGAGTGAGGCAGCTCTACAGCTTCATTTCCCAAAGCTGCCAAGCGATCATAAGCCTGCGTGCTAGGAGCTTTGGACAGGGTCACCCCAGAGTCCAGTACAGGCACTCCTCCAAGGCCTACAGAACACGCAGTCTTCAAGCCCTCAGTCTCCTAGCCATGTGGCAGGAACACCTCCTCCAGAGGACACCCTCCCTTGTAGGACAGACTCTTCCCTCCTTGTCTACTTTGACCCATTTCCTGCTTTCTCCTCAGGGCCCTCATAGCACAGCAAGGAGCAGATGTCTGTAAAAGTTCCTAGGTTCACTCTAGCAGTCATCAGCTGGACTTCCTGTGGACATAGCTCTCTGTCTCCCTCTGGCGGCCATCCTATGCTTTCCAGAGCCCAGCACGTAGATTCAGACTCATGGAGGCTTTGCTGGTCCCTTGTGCTTGCCCCAGATCTGCTGCTGGTCTCCCTAGTAACTTTACTGCTGAACTCCTCAGGCACTGTAAGTCGTGAAGGAACTGCCCTTGCTCCCCTCTGATGTTGGGTACTGGTGATATGTTGCTTAACACTTGTCTGTGTTTCATGTTTTCTGAGGTGAAAACCAGCAAAATTATCACTGCACAGCTGGCCCTGGGACTCGCTTTGCTGCCAGCCTAGCCTCAGTCCATTCTGCTCCCTGTGTTTCTCACTCCATCCCTAACTGAGGACAGGGAGGTTGCACTGACAATGGCCCATTGCTACTCCTTAGGCGTGGGGAGTATTCACTTTAGAACCGAATGCCTCTGATTAGTGATCAGGCATGCAAAGCTTCTCCTCCTTAGCATACTCAAAAAGCTCCGGAGCAACTCCCACAGGTATGTGCTTTCAGGCTAATGGGCAGGATCAAGGTAGTCTAACAGGAGGTGGGTACCAACAGCCATGGCTGGAAAAATAGAGGACCATTTCACATTTCTATTTTTTTAATGGAGGACCCTCTCACAAGACTCTTCCATCTTTAAAGATAAGCAAACACAACCATGGCATGAAACGTGCTCAGGTCAAAGGCTTTAGTCATCTCTCAATGTTAAGGCCATCAACAGGCAGATATCCCTTTTAATTTTGTGTTTGTTTTATCCCTACCATCCTTGAGACTCCTCCCCCAAATCTGGCCTCTAGCACAGCTGCAAATTGCCCTCAGTGATGTCATCACACAGAGACAGATGCTTCTGGAATTTCTTTTCAGTCACCATGTCCCCAACTCGATATCCATCTAATTCAACTGTTTTCAACTCCCCAGTTTCTCTCATCCCCCCTTTGAGCCCACAGGTCCACCTGAGTGTCTGCTCAGTGCTTTTGATCCCCTTGCAAGGCTCAGACCACCTTTGAGCACCTTGTATAAATAGAGTCTCTGTTTTCCAGGCTGCTCTAGTTATAAATAGGGCGGGAAGAGGTGTAACATCTTGAAATGTGGGAACAAAGTGGCTCTCCCCATGTGTGTTTGTGTCCCAAGCCTATAGTGTGGAAGCTCAGTGTGGAAAAAGCCATCCTGTGAACCTGGGGAATAGTTACTAGAGCGGCTTTTACAAAAGGGGCAGCTACCTCAGGTCGCACAGGGTCCTCGATGCCCACAACAGCTATGCAGGTAAGGTCACCCACCACCTCATTCTCATTGTCCCAGTCAGGCTCCTGGATCGCAGAGAAGTCCCTGTAGGCAATGCAGATGGTGCGGAGGCCATCACAAGCCATGGGCTCAATGATCTTCTTCACCATGTCATCCCGGTCCCGAGGACGAAATCCTCGGAGTTCACCATTGCTGTTTAAGATGTTCGTACACCTGGGGCAGGGGAGGGGTGGTGGGGTACGTGGGGGACAGGAAGTAAACAAGAAGAAACAGTCCAGTCACACTGGATTAGGATGACACACTAACCAATGCGCGCGCGCGCGCGCGCACACACACACACACACACACACACACACACCAGATGATACAGAGATGCACAGACAGAGGAGAAGGCCATGTGAGCACAGGTGAGAAACTGGAGTGAAGCAGCCACCAGCTAGCAGCAGAATTTAGGAGAGGCAAGCAAAGATTCTCTTTTCTCACTCTCAGAGAAAACACACAGCTTGGTCCACACTTTGAATTTGGGTGACTCTGGCCACCAGAAATGCAAGGTAATAAATTTATGTCGGTGTGCACGCACGCACTTGTGTGTGTGTGTGTATGTGTGTGTGTGTACATGTGCACGTGTTTAAGCCAAAAGCCAGAACTAGGGTATTGTTCCTTAACTGCTGTTATTTGTTTGCTTGGTTTTGGAGACAGTCTCTGGCCTAGAACTTGCCAAGCAGGGCAGGCTAGGTGACTAGAGAACCCCAAGGCTCAACCCATCTCTGTTCTGTCTCCCCAGGGTTGCAATTATAAGCTTTATTTAAATGGCTTGTGGGGAAACAGAGTCAGGCAAGAACTTTACCAATTCACCCATCTCATCCTCTAAGACTTCTGTTATCTTAAGCCGTCAGGTGTGGGGCCATTTGTTACAGCAACCTGTGTCCGCTCACACACTGGTTGCCTAAGAGACCCTGGTGAGAAGGAGTGGCAGCCTGAGCTGAGTGTGGCTTTCCTACAGACTCTATAGGACAAGGCTGGAGAATGTAGGTGACACCCAAACGGAATGCACAGTCCTCTGGAATAGCACACATCAAGCAACCTCAGCCCAAGCTGTGACAGTCTGGGAGCTTCAAAAGAGACAGGCCTATAGAAAAGTTGTGGTTGAACTGAATGGGGCCTTATCTGGCAGGCGCCACAAGGAGACTGATAAGGCTGGCTGTTGAGGCTGGGGGCAGTCACAAAGAAACTAACAAAACCCACCTCGGGTCATGGATTCACTCATGTAATTCTCTCAGCACTCCCAAGAGAGCTGTATTTCCAGGCTGCCCATATCATATAAGGAAGCTGAGCTGGCAGGCTAGAATAGTAACTTCCTTATGTCCCACAGTCAGCAAAGGACAAAGTGGATGTTGGTCAGCCTTAGCTATATAGGCCCACAATACCTATCAAAGGACCCCCAAATGAAATCTTTTCTCCTACTCCATCCAGCAGGGACTGCTTTAGGGGACAGGCAGAGGCTGTGATTGGGCAACTGAGTACAGATGGACTTGGTGGTCAGGTTTGCTGAAGGCATGGAGAACTCTGTACCTGGAAACAGAGAACTATGCTGTCCTGTTGATTCTATTTCCAAGGCCCTTTGAAGGCCCAAGTTGGAAAGGCAGGAGGACTCAGGAGAAGGAGAAAGGCCAAGACCAAGGTGACATGTGCAGGGTGAGTAGGGTTAGGAGGAACAGGGATTCTCAGGGGCAAGACTCATGCTCCCTCTCACCCTCCCTCCCTCCCTCCCTCTCTCCCTCCCTTCCTCCCTCCCTCCCTCCCTCCCTCCCTTCCGCCCTCAGGCTTTGTATAGTTTCATTGAAATACATTCCAGAAACCATACAATTCACCCATTTAAAGTGTAAAAGTTAACATTTAAAAGTATATCTTCAGACGCAGGCACTCATCAGCACAGTGAGCTTTAGAATATTTTCATCATCTCTGAAAGAAACCCCACTTCAGCTGCAGCAGCACATGCCTGTTGTCCCTGCACTTGAGATGCTAAGACGAGAAGAGTGCAGACTGGGGAGTCTGCCTCAAAAAACAAACCAAATGGGGATAGATGAAACAGCTCAGAGGGTCAAGGTGCTGGCTGCCTGCCTGGTGACATGAGGACAATCCCAGGGACCCACATGATAGAGGAAGAAAACAGACTCTTACAGGTTGTCCTGTGACTTCCAGTTGTGTGTACACATGCACGTTGAACACACATGAGCTCACACAAACAGTAAATAAATAAAGTAGGAGCTAGAGAGATGCCTCTTTAGCAGTTATGAGCACTGGCTGCTCTTCCAGAGGACGGGGGTTTGATTTCCAGCACCCATGTAATTACCTTTAATTTTATTTTTAGAGGTATCTGATGCCCCCTTTTGTTTGCATGCAAGTGGTTCACAGACATACGTCAGGCAAACTCCTCACATTTATAAATAAAATGAAATGAAAAAGGGGCTGGAAAGATGGCTCAGTTGTTGAGAGTAGGAGCTGTATTTCCAGAGGACCCTGAATTGATTTCCAACACTCACATGGAAGCTGGTAACTGCTGTAATCCCAGCTCCAAATGATCCAATGCCCCCTTCTGGCCTCCATGAGTACTGCACACACATGGTGTAGACATCCATGCAGGCAAGACATCCATACACATAATTCAACAATAATTTAAAAATAAGTAAATGTAATAAAACAAAAAATAAGTAAACCAAAAGCAACACCACATAAACACCAACAGCAAAACTAGATAAATCAGATTTCATTGTGATTTGAAAACATCTGTGTATCTTCAGATACTATCAGGAGAGGGAAAAGAGCAGATTATATATTCGATGAAGACTTAGGAGTCAGTATAGAGCAAGGATTGTTTTAAAGCACAAAAAAAGACAGCCCAACTCTCTGCCATGCCCTTGCAAATATTTCTAACTTCAACCACAACTTAAGCTTAAGTTTTCTTCCACAGGACCAGGTATGGTGACAATGGCGACAAAATGATCCTAGTTCTTCGTACAAGTTTCCTAAACATCCCTGAGTACAGTCAAGGTAACAACCATGTATATGCCTAGGAATAAAACAGCTGAGTCATGTGGCAGTGCCATGTTTAACTTCCTGAGAAAACGTAAAATATATAAAAATATTTTCCAAGATGACACCATTTGTGTGTGTTCATGTGCGTATGTGTGTGTGTTTATGTGTCTGTGTCTCTCTCTCTCTGTGTGTAGGTATATGCATGTGTTTGTATGTTGGTATATAATACATGCATGCACATGCATGTGTAGGCCGAAGGTCACCTTGGATGTCTTCCTCAATTGCTCTTCACTTTGGTTTTTCAGTGAACGTAGAGCTCATCCATCCGGCTACAATTGTTGGCCAATGAACTCCAATCATCTCTCTCCCTACCACTGCGGCCCCTGCCCTTCTATCTATGGACTGAATTACAAAACTTTTACATGAATGCTGGTCTTTTGCTTTAACAACTGAGTCATCTCCTTAACTCTGGCAATATCATTGTGTATTTCCACCAGCAGCATAGACATAGTCTTATTCTTACTGGTATTTCTAGTCTTCAAGAAATGTACATTAAAATTAGTAGGAGACCCTACATTACACCCAGTAGAATGTCAAGAACAAGAAAGAAAGCCTAGAATGTCATAAGCAGAGCTTACCAGGTAATGCTGGTGGGACCTCAGGGTACTAGGATGTTGATAAGGATGCAAACAGTAAAGCCTGTGCTTGCAAGCTTTCAAATGAGAACAAGGGCAATACTGAGAATTGGACTAGAGATCATTTGTATTATTCTATGGAAAAGGTCTTGTCTATACTTTTGTGCATGCTCTCACACTCAGTGTGCAGTTAAATTTAAAGGTGATAGACTAATTAATCTGGCAGAGGAAATTTCAAGCAGCCCAGCAGCATTCACTTTGTGGCATACATATTATTGGCTGCCCCCACCCTTGCACCTCAGACAGGGTTTCTCTGTGTAGTCCTGGCTGTCCTGGACCAGGCTGGCCTTGAACTCACAGAGATCCACCTGCCTCTGCCTCCCGAGTGCTGGGATTACAGGTGTGTGCCACCATGCCTGGCAGGTATTATTGGCCTTTTAAAGCCAAATATAATGTGATCAGAGTAAGAAGGAAGACAGGGCTGGTAAGATGGTTCAGCAGGTAAAGCCTGATGAGCTAAATTTGACCCCCAGGACCCATATTGTGGAAGGAGAGAACCGACTCCCCCATTTGTCCTCTGGCCTCCACACATGTGCAGGTGAGTATGTGTGTGTGTGTGTGTGTGTGTGCTCGTGTGCATGCACACACACACACACATGCACATACATGTGCACACACACCAAAAACTACCCCCCCAAAAGCCAAAGAAGATATGTATGTTGTACAGTTCAAGTCAATGAGGATTGCTGCTGAAGTGATAGAGCCACTTTAAAGGGCCGTGCATCACACTGATGTAATAAGAACAATCTCGGAGATCAGCAAGGCCACAGCCACCACAGGGCAGGATGGAAAAACACAAGTTGCTTTCACAGACTTTGGAGGGCAGAGTCTTTTGAAAGGACAGCTCCAGGTTGCTCTGCTTGTCCCAATCTGTCTAGTGAACTCTGAATTGTTTCCCTGGGATTGTCCCCTTATTCATTCAGGAAGGGACTCAGAACCCACTGCAGCCATGGTTCAAGTGGGCCTGGATGCAGCTCAAGCTAGTAGCAGGACTTGGCATCCTCTGTGTCGTGATTTTGAAGATGTTCAGAAGGCAAGAGACAGAGACAGAGACAGAGACAGAGACAGAGACAGAGACAGAGAGAGAGCTTTCCAAGCCCTTTGTAGCTTATGCCATGTATCTCCTTTGGACATGGAGCTGCACAGGGTTATGCAGTCTTTCTGCCTTGCTTTGGTTCAGTCTGTACTCGCTGTGACTCTGTTCCTGCCTTTTGGAACGGGAATGGTTACTCTGTGACACTGTATGTTAAAACTGTGTAACTTGTTTTTGAAGTTTGTAGGGATTCAACACTAAGCATGAGTGAGACTTTGGTCTTGGACTTTTGGAACAGTTAAGACATTGAGGAATCTTGGGGGTAGACATGAGCCTTTGGGGAACACGGATGGAGTGAGGCCTATGTGTTAAATGTTTACTCTCCAGTTTTGCACAACTGACTATGGAATGAAACCTTTACTGTTTTAAGTTGAAATAAATCTTTAAAAAAATATTTTTGGTTTATTTGAGACAAGGTTTGACTCAGCTGGGATGAGAGGTGTGTATCACTGTCCTCAACACAAGTATCCTAGCAACTGAAAGCTGACTGACAGTGTATACCCCGAAGGGTTGCGACTCTGTACTCAAACCGAAACCTGTACTTGAATGACCATAGCGTTATTGAAAAGAACCTCAATGTGGAAACAATCAGAGCATCTGACAACAGACGAATGGATGAACCACATATTGTGTTACCCAAACAATGGAAAACTGTCCAGCCTTCAAATGGGAGTGAAGACAAATAAAGGAACTTTGAGGACATGATGCACTAGACACAAAAGGCTGCAAAGCACAGAATTCCAGCATAGGTGAGACCACAGGAACAGGCCAGAAATTGCCAGAGGTAGAGAGGTAGCAGGAAAATCTCCTTAATGGGGCTTGAAGTTTCTTTTGGCGGATTGTGGAAGTCTTTTGGAGTTCCATAGTGGTGATGGCTAATGTATGCTTTAAAGTGGCTAACATGGTCAGCTTTATGTTAGGCCTGCTTTAGCATGAAAATAAAACAAGACATTTTGTACCCTTTAGCTAGCTCCCAGCTGCCCAATCCCTGACTCCTTCCTGTTACCCACTCACTTTTTGAGCAGGATCTCTGAGGCTCCTTTGCTGAAGAGGCGGAAGCCACCGTCAGGCATGCGGATAACGGTGCTCATGGACTTGCGAACTGAGTTGAAGGTGTACACCTTGTAAAGCTTATCTTCTGGTATCTGTTCCCGTACCGGCTGGAAGTCACGTTTCAGGTCCAGGACGAAGCCCAGCAGAGCACACTCTGTTTTGTTGCCCACTTGGCGTGGGAGAGCGCCTTCCTTCTCTGGAGGCTGGAGGCAAGGACACTCAGCTTGGTATCAGGGCCCAAAGTACCCTCTGTTCCGTCCCCAAGGCCAAGATTCTCATCTGGCCTTGGCCATTGTGCAGCTAGAGGGCAGTGGCATGGAGCAGAGAGGGCACGCATTGACTATACAGGGCATGCCTGGGCTGCAAAGTGGCCCTTTACAGGGTTTCTGTCACTTACCATGCTTGGAAAGAACTTCTAGAACCCACCTGCCCCACCCAGCAGCAAAGGCACTGTGTCATGCAATCAGGAGAAAGACAACCAGCACCATAAAGCTCCTCTCCAAAGATCTATGACTGGCCCAGAACCCTTGGGACCTGCCTGTCTTTGCCTCTCCAGTGATGGAATTATAAGCAGACTGCTGCCTAGCCTTTTTTTTTTTTTAAACATGGGTTCTAGTGAGAGAACTCAAATCTTCATGCTTGTAAGGCAACCTTTTTACTGACCAAAGCATCTCCTCAGCCTCGGTATTTGCTTTTCTCCTCTGCTCTGTGGCTCTTTTTATAGTACGGTGGGACAAACCTGGAGCCTCATGTATACTAGGCAAATTCTTTGTCAATACCACTCAGCTACTTTCCCAGCACCCCAAGATTTATAAGCAGGCCTAATGCACCCCTCAGGGATGTTAATGACATGCCACCAGCCCTTTCCCCTTCTCTTATCTGCCCTCCCAGCCCTGCTCACTAGTATTTTGGTGGTGTAGGCACTGTTGATGGAGATGGCATGGACCAGAAGGTCAAGGATCTTGGGAGTCAGGGCGCTGGGAGCTGGAATCTCTTTGTAGTGGGTGTCTCCTAGGTAGGACTGGACCACGGTCATGCGGTTGGTAGTGAGTGTGCCTGTCTTGTCAGAACAGATGGCTGTGGCATTGCCCATGGTCTCACAGGCATCCAGGTGGCGTACCAGGTTGTTGTCCTTCATCATTTTCTGTAAAGGGCAAAGATGGAGTTGTGAGTGACATTAACAGTCCACTTGGTGACCTCAGTCTTCTCTGGGCTGGGTGGCAGTCAAGCTGAGAGAGCAGGTGTGTAACATGAAGGACTGCCCTCAGCTGGGGGACAGTGAGATCCCAGGAAGCTACTTAATGCATAACTGACTTAGAAACTCTGCCAGACTCCCTCTTTGCTTCCCGCCAGCTCTGTTTTCCTCCTCACTCCCCTGGTTCTTCTTTACTCTCCCACTGCCTCCCAGTGTCCCCCAACCTTTTATGAGGCCCTGCCTCCTTGCCTCTGCCTCTGCAAGCAGCAGCAGTTCCCTTATTTCTTGGATCTTCTGACTCTCACTGCCAGTGTTCCACAGATGCCAAACCCAGGACTCTCTCAATACCAGCTTGTTTTCTAGCTCCATTCACTGTATCCAGGGGCTAGGTGGGTGCAGTAGGAACCCTCTGTTAGGATATATTAGTGAAATACATCTTACCTAGTACCTTCCCCCCTTCCAGAGACATCATCCCAACCTTTCATACTCCCAACTACATCCAAAGTGTGCCCTAGTTTTGGAGTCTGTGTGATGGAGTTAATTGTAAGTAGTAGATTATTACCTTGACAGAATAAGCCAAGGAGATAGTGACAGCAAGAGGCAGGCCCTCAGGGACAGCCACAACCAACACGGTGACTCCAATAATGAAGAACTTCACAAAGTACTGCACATAGACGGGTGTGCACTCTGCCAGCCACACCCGGCCATCCACGACGAAGGTCTCAATCACAAAGTAGAGGACCAGGATGATGACAGTGATAGCAGACATCACCAATCCTATCCAGTCACGACAGAGCAGGACCATGAGAAGTGAGAGGAGAAAAGGAGGGAAGAAAAGTTGAGGGCAATGTAGTCATGGCTGGCCTGAGCCCAGCCAGGGCCTCTGCAAGGGGCTGATGGATTTGGGTCATCTTTTAAGATGAACAGCTTGAGAGATGACTGCAAGGAGTGAGAAGTCCTGGGGTAACATTTGCTCCAGTTCCCCAGGAAAGTGTGACATAAAAAGCAGGAAACTGATTCTATGGGAAGCACTTTTTGTGAGGGCCTAGCCATCTTCAGGTGTTGGGGCTTTGGCCAGCAGGTTCTTAGTAAAGTTGGCTGCCTCTTGGTTGTGATGTGGCCAGAGCCTTGAATCAGGGAATCTACTAGGTAACAAAAGAGTGTGTGACTTAGGCCTCACTGGGGTGGGCGTGTCAAACCAAGCCTTGACAGTCACGGTTGACTCTGGCCTGTACCTCTGGGCCTACAGTATATTTGGAATACTATGCATCTCTCTGTATATGAACTTGCCTAGGGCCAGGACAATATTCTGTTCATTACATTCGCAACCTCTGGAACTGATACTACTCCCAGGGACCCAGTTTTCTCTAGGCTCCTGGCTTGTGGCCTCTAGCTGAACCTACCTGCTTTCCCAATCTGCACAGCCAGTTTCGTGAGCTTCCCTTGAAGGACTGACTTCTCTTTTTTGGGTACATTGGCCTTCTTCTTTTCCCGCTCCTCCATTTCCCCACCCTCGGCACTCTTCAGGGGCTGCATTTCCATGGCAACAGCCCCATCTTGTTTCTTAGCTGTACACAGAGGAAACAGTTGGATGAAGTTAAGGCCTAGAAAGGGTAAAAGGGCTACAAAGCATTATCACAAGGGAAGATGTGTCTCATCAATATGGGATTCAATGGAGCACTTTTAATTTCAGATTTTGCAAAGGGAATCTGTAGGCCTTCCTCTGTTGCATCCTAATCCCAGGCCCTCCTGAGATAGGCAGGTAGCTGCAGCATTGTCCTAAGTGGGACAGAGACGCGGTTCTTTTGTAGGAAGGGTGGACAGACACTAGCACAAGGAGCTTGTGCACGAGACCAGGTGGCCAGTTCTGGAATGCCCCAAATCTCAATACCTGAGAGAAGTCCTGGAGTTGGTCCAAGGAATGTTCTGGAACCACAATCTGACTCATTAGCCCACAGATGACCAAAGCACCTCCACTTTCCCCTCAAGGACAGTAAGGAGCCCCAGTAGACACTCCTCTTAGCTCAGGCACCCCTTCTCAGATTGCCTCCATCCATGGACTCTGTGGGCAAGTCTGTTCTTTCCCTCTCTCCCTTTTGGCTTAGGTGGCATCCCTCATGCCTTCTTTTTAGGCTCCTCACTTTCCATTCCTGCTGCCTCTGTGGTGGTGGCATGATTGTCTATCTCCCTCTTTGCCAGGCTTTGTGCAGTCCTTGGCCTTGAGGCTCCCCAGCCACACTAGCAAAAGTCATCATGTCCACTCTACCTACTTCCTCCACTCTTACTTAGGAAGGGGCTGCCTGACCTAGTAGTTGTTGGGATATCCCTCAGTTTGTCTTCCCCCCGCCTCATTATGCATCCTTCCACTTCACCTGGTAGCCCAAAGCCACTTACCATAGTTCGTTTCTCCTAGTGCCCTTGAGGACATGCCAGACCCTGTCTAGTTGTGTCACTCTAGCTTTGAGACCCTGCCTACTGTTATTCCGCCAATCAAGAGCCCCAGCCATCAGTATCTCTCTTCTACCTAAAGCCCTGCCATTTTCAGTTCTCTTCGAGGCTCTCGCTGACTCCTCTTACCTGGAAAACTCGGCGGACTGGCACGCAGGGACTTTGGCAAGTTGCCCTCTCTACGCATCAGCTTCATCATCTGGCTAAAGTGATCTCAGAGTGTCCATTCATGGACAAGCTCAAGCCATGGCACTGGCCAGCTGTTCACAGGTGGCCCCTTAGCTTTTAGGAAAGTAGTGAATGGTAGAAACTGGAGCAACCTCTAAGGGTGTCCCCTTCACTGTCAAGCCAGGATGGGACTTTGGGGCCCACTCACCTGTCTTTAGGTGCTGCTTCTGCCCTGGTAGCAGGTGGTCCCTCCCCATTGCCCCTTCTCCCCCTCCTCCCCCAGGCTCCTCAGCTGCCCTGAGCCATGCACGCACGCACGCACGCACACGCACGTTACCTCTGGTTTGGCTATTGTCCATCGCCCCATCCTGCTGCTTGCCTACAATGGAAGAGGAATGACAGACACGGAGAGACTTGAGAACAACCCATGTGGCCATGACATACAAAGAAGCACAGGAGCGCAGAAAGAGTTTGGGCACAGACAGCGATCTGTGGCTATGTGGGGTAGAGGAGGGAAGGAGAGGCCTGACTGCTGGTAGCCCTGATCTTGCCTATGGAGGGGCCTTCTTGATGGCTTATACTTTCCAGGAGCAAGCTGTCAGTACCTCCCAGCATATGCTCACCACATGCACTCTGGGCTTCCTGCACCAAGTCCCTGCCCAGTGTTTCCCATTGTGCCTTGGCCTCAGCTACCCAGGGCATCTGTAAAGGCAGTCCTGGATGGGCCCCTGGTCAGGTGAAGTAACTGTGGACAGTTTCTGAAAGGCCTAGTGCTCTAAGTAGTGTCCACTCCTTAAATGTCTGATCTGGCAACACAGGATCAGTTCCCATCCAGTAGCTCATGTCACTGAGGACTCAAAAAACAGACAAGGGGTCAGGTAGCTTCTAGACAATGGGACCAGGGTCTGTGCTCTCAAGAATGAGTGAGATACTTCCAGACAGAAGTCCGGCATATATTGGACCCTCTCTGCTTAGAGCCTCTGTGCAGGTTGGGGGGTAGTTTAGAGGTGAGGAAGATATTGTGTGTGTGTGTGTGTGTGTGTGTGTGTGTGTGTGTGTGTGTGTGTGTGTTCATGTCAGCGAAGGCCAGGAGAGGATATTATGGCCTCTGGAGCTGGGGTTACAGGTGGTTGTAAGCTTCCCAATACGATACTGTGAAGCAAAGTGCTCTTAACCACAGAGGAATCTCATGAAGGAGACAGACTTTTAAGAATAGAAGAGAGACACCCATGGGTACAGGATGATAATGCGATGACAGCAGGGCACAGTGAGGAAGTTCTGGACCTCCAGACATCTGAAGGTAGGCTGACTCTAAAGCCAACCTGCACAGGGGGAAGCATGGGCTCCAGAGGGTGGAGGAAGGGAGGCATGGAGCAAGCCTTACTAGAAGAGGTAGCCTGGAGGGACGCAGAGCACAGAGGCGAGGTGGGGCTTTGGAAGAAAAGGGTACATAGGAGTCATTAGAAGAGACAGGGCTAGACGGTAAGTGTGGCAGGTTGACAGGGAGCAACTTCCAAGCATGTCCAAAGGATTGACAGAACCACAGGAGTGACACAGTAGAAGGCGGGGCGGGGGGGGGGTGGACAACACAGGACAAGATAGATGTGCTTTCCCCAGCCCCTCAGGATATTCCTCCAGAAAGTTGGCCCACTCTTGACTCCCTGTCTCACAACCTAGGAGTGTTAGGGATGTGCAAATGGCCTGTCTGAACGTATTTGGGTGAGGAATAGTCAAGTTCAAAGAGGAAGGAGGGGCCTAGGACCAAGCTGTGAATGATACTTAAAGGACAAAGCTTGGGCCAGGAGCTTGGAAAAGAGCTACAGGGGATACTAAAAAAAGTGCAGGTTATGGCAGTTCAAGTGAGAGACCCTTGGCTTCAAGAAGAGAGGGTGTATTTCCTAGAGGGACTTATGTGGAATTAGGAACTTACGCGGAAGGGGTTCCCTGTCAACCAAGCAGAGCCAAGAGCGTACCAGGAAAGTTCATCTAGCTTGGGGACTCAAGCTAAGGTCAGCTGAACTTGGTGCAGGTGGCAGAAGACCTGGCCTACCAGCAGCAGGGAGGTACCCATCCAGGAAAGCAGAGGGCCAGACTGCCAGGGAACAAGGGTAATAGCAGCCCTGCCAGATCATGTCTCTCTGCCCCCAGGGACAGAGGGCTTTAAGGAGTGGCCTAAGGCCAGGATCACTAACTTGTCCTTCCTCATGCTGGTCTGTCCCTGCTCTGTGTCTCGGTTCTCTAAGATGGGCAGGCGTACACCTTAGTCACCCAGGGCTGTGGGAAAGAACCGAGGACAGGCAGCTCACCTGCATCACAGTGAAGCAGGGACTGCCTGGCATAGGGAAGCTCTATAACACCACAGTTTTGAGTGCCGTGGCAGGATGGGCCAGTATAGTAGTTTTGTGCTAGCAAGCCCAGGGTCATAAGGAAGCTGGACTCTCTCAAATCCTCTGTTTCCATCCATTACTGGCCCTAGAGCCAGGGCTCCCCTTCTCAAGTCCATCCAGCATCCTTTGGCCCTGGCTATCATTTTGAGAAATATCCCTAGAGGGTGAGCATGGAGACCCCTAACGGCATTTTTCTCTCCTCTCTTTCTCTCTCCCTCTCCCCACCCACTGCTCTCTTTTCTTTTTTTTTTTTTTTTTTTTCCTTTTTTTTTGTATTTTTCAAGGGTTTCTGTGTAGCCCTGGCTGTCCTCGAACTCACAGAGATCTGCCTGTCTCTGCCTCCCGGGTGCTAGAATTACAGGTGTGTGCCACCACGCCCGGCTTCAGGTAGCATCTTTCAAAGTGAGGTAAAAGGCTACATTTCTGTGACTACACTCCACCCCAGGGACAGATGTACCAAAGCCATTAGGGAATAGCCGTTTAAGGAAAGTTGCCCCCACACAGGGATCATCAACCTGCTGGCTCTTATGGAAAAATATCAGAAGAATGAGAACAATTGGAAGAGGGTTGTGGCCTCCCACCCATCTCTCTGGATTGGCCAGCAGGCATATGAAAAAGCAAGAACAGTGACATACAAGGGAGCTGCCTCATCATCTCTGGACACTGGACGTCATAGATGCCTTACCTTTCTTGTCTTTTTTCTCCTCCTCCTCTCCACCTGCCCCAAGCAAAGTAAAAATGATGCCTGTCTGGGAGTTCACACCAACAGCTGTTACCACCATTCTTCCAGAACCTTCCATGACATGAGTGCCTGGCACAGAAACACAGAGGAACTAAGACAGAGATATACACAGGCTGGTAGGACATACTCAGCAGCCACAGGCTGGCTTTCTGAGTTTCCCTGAGACAAAAGTCACTGCAACTGTTGGCCTCTACATGTACACTGCCACCCGTCTCCAGACATGGGGTAGTGGGACCAGTTCCTTAAACTTGCCAGGAGAACCACAGAGTGGCAGGGCCTTGTCAACGACATTCACAGGGCCCACCAGGGGCTCTGGGCTTTCTGTCACATTTCATATTACATTTCTCATTCAGATAAAATTAGGCTGAATGAGAACCTTCTAGAAAAGGAACAAAGCACCCACTGGGTGATTTCCAGAGTCTGGATGTGCAAGAAGTACAATATTGACCCCAGAAAGCCCTCCCCTTGGGAAGTCCCATTCATGACACCTCTTGAGCAGAGAAGGCCCATTTCTTTCTCCTATGGCTGGAGCCACACAACCAGGCCTCCAGCATGGCGGTGGGTAGCATTATCAGACTACCCAACCAAATGGGTATTCAGGAAGGTGTTAGCTAAGGCAAGTCCAGCAGGATGGCTTAGCTGGAGATGCTTTCCAGGTGCCCTTCCCCTGGGCTGGTTTTGCAGGTGGCCCTCACCTGAGAGCAGCATGGGATCTTTGTCTGCTGATTTGCGCACATGGTCCGACTCGCCGGTCAGGGAGCTCTCGTCGATCTTGAGGTCATTGCCTTGGATGAGGACACCGTCGGCAGGCAGAAGGTCTCCTACAGGCCAGCCCAGGCCGGAACCAGAGGCCATGGGTCCATGGGGTCTCCCCACCCTTGCTTCTTCCCGCCTTTCCCAGGGGAAGTCCTGTCATCTGGGAAGGGACTGGGGAGCTGTCTTCTTTCAGCCTCCTGCTTTGAGGGGAACATCTACATCTAACCATGGAAGAAGGGACAGTGTTTGCAGCCTGCAGTAGTGAGGGCAGCCTGCTTCTTGTGGGCATTGTTATGTCTCCAACTCCTTTTCTGCCTCCTCTCAAAGCCCCTATGTTCTACCTCAGGCCCCTGTGGGTAAAAATACAAACTATTGGGGAGACAGTCTGACTTTGGGAGGGGTTCTTCTGGCTCACCCTTCTCAGAAATAGCATTCAGGCTTTCTTGGCAGGGTGGATGAAGATGGGCACACTTACCGTATTTGACCTGGGCAATGTCCCCTACCACCAGTGCTGCCACGGGAACCTGGAGGAGCTGCCCATTTCGGATGACCGTGAACTTTTGTTCCTGCTCAATACGGCTCTGAAGTCCCCGAAACTGCTTTTCCTTGCTCCAGTCATTGAAGGCTGTGACCAGCACCACACAGATGACAGAGAGTAGGATGGCAGCACCCTCGATCCAACCAGCCTCGGCCTCACCTTCATCCTCTGCCCCACCAGACACATTCCCACAGGCTGTAGCCAAGCATGAAGGAGAGCAGAAAGGAAGGAGAGGTGAAGTCATGAGAGCCAAGAGCTGGGACCTCCATCCAGCCCAGAGAGCTGGGATCTCCTTCCAGACCAGAGCCTTCGCCTCTCACCTTCACTTTCCTCTCCAGGCGGTGCATAGAAGGAGAGGCCCAGGGAGACGATGGCAGCCACCTCCAGGATGATAAGAGTCACGTCCTGCAGGGCTTCCCACACCAGCTGCAGGAAGGTCTTGGGCTGCTTGGGTGGGATGAAGTTCTGCCCATAGATCTGCCTGCGTTTCTCCAAGTCATTGGTGTTGTCTGCCAGGCCTACATAGTGCCCCAGGAAAGTGGCAGAAGCACAGAAGAAGATGACACAGGCTAGCCCTTGGTACCATAAGCATTCCTGACTAAGCTGCTGCTGCTGCTGCTGCTGCTGTTGCTGCTGCTGCTACTACTACTACTACTGCTGCTGCTATAAGGGTGGCTCTTGTGGCTCTCTGACTAAAGCCTGCGTTCCTGGAACTCTGTAGTGGATGCTTAGAGATAGCAGAGTGGTACAGGCATGGTGCTATAAGCCCTAGCCCTCACAGGGAATACCTAGACCGAGGAAGGGATGGTAGCCCAGGAAAGGGGGTTATCAATTTCCTGATGCACTGATAGGACAGCGGGCCTGGGGAGGGAAGGCTTGGGACTGTGGATGTCTTGATTACTGAAACACTAGCCTAGACCATGCACTTTCCATGTCTCTTGTCACTTCCATGTCCAAGCTATCTGGGAGAGATGCTTTCAGTAAAGTGATAACACCCAACAAAGGGAAAGGCAGCAAGGACCCAGGAGTATGGAACTATGTGCCAAGGGTACCTGAGACAGGAGCAGGGCAGGGAAGCCAGTGGCTCCCTGAGCTGGGGGTGGGGATGGGGTGAACCATTATCTAGGTGGTTTCAGTGGATTTGTGAGGAGATCACCGATCAAGGGGATCCAGGTAATATTAGCCAAGTTTCACCCAAGTGTCAAAGAAGTGGTCAGAGCCCTCTCCAAAGGGATCATACAAGTTGCCTTTCTCCTAACACTTAGATTCCATGTCTTTTTCAGAGGTCTGGTCACAAGGCCCCATACAAGTCTGCAAGATGGGACTGTGTGTTTGAGACACTGGCTCCTTGAAAGTGGGCCAGCCCCTCGACCTTGGCCACCCCACCCTATGGCCTAACCTACAAAAGGGGCAAGACACAGGGGAAGCAGGGACCAGGGACATAAGAGTATCCAGAAGCATAGCTTGTTGAAGAAGATAGAGCAAGATCTTTTAGAGATGGATGGAGGCCTATTTTCTAGAAGTTTCTCATGCAAGGAGCAGAAAGAATGAATGCGAGAGAACATTCTTAGGTTCGAAAACATATATAAGGAGACTGTTTTGTGATTAGAGGAAGGCCTTCAAGGTGGAGGTATGGGCCAGCAGGGAGGAGCTGTGGCCTATGCAACTGATTCTCCAGGTTGTGCAGGAAGCCTACTCCATCCTGGGGCAGGGGGCTCTGCTCACCAGTTCCAGAGGAAGCTGGTAAGGCTGAAGAGTGAAAGGACCAGCACCAGGAAAGGACAACAGAGTCCCACAGAGGCTGAGCTACCATGGCAGAATTGAGGAGAGGTGACCCACAGTGGCCAGAATGTGCTCAGCCACATGGATTCCCTATACCTTACACTTTCTTAGACTTTGGCCATGGGGCCAAACATGAGCTATGGCCTGGGAACCACATGAACTTCCACCCAGAGTGGTGCTGAAAAATTCAGTGACCAGCCTCCTGAGGGGCCCCAGGGTTTCCTTTGGTCTCACAACGACCCCCTTTCATCCAGTTCTGTCACTTGTCGTCCCTGATGATGAGACATGGACATGGCTGAGGCTAAGGAGCTTGTCAATGGCTCATGCAGAGAACAAGGAGAGGAGAGGAAAGGGGGATTCTAGTAAGGCCCTCTCAATCGTAACATGAGATACTTCAGTCAAATCAGGGTCCAAGGGCAGAGAGGGGCCTTACCTCAGGCCCTCAAGGCCTTGGAGGTAACCCCTTGTAGACCTCAGGCAAGTGAGGTGAAGCCATACCCTCATCTTTGGCTTGAAGACTTCTGTGCAGGCTGATCCAACCTCTCTCTAGGTTCATGCAGGACTTCAGTGCTACACCCCACTGGGACCAGCTCCATACTGACACCTACTGGATGGATGATGGCAGCTTGAAGCTCCCACCAGGGTCACTGGCATGGCTTCTACCACCTGCTGGAGCAGCTGAGTGGTGAGCAAAAGGGCCATCCAGTGCACAGGGGATGCCCAGCGGGCTGGGTTTAGGAAGGCTCATAAGACTCAGCCCCAGCCCAATAAGGAGTTGCTGACAGTGGGCCTTCTGCAGAGGAGCAGGGTGGAGCCTGAATGAAGCAGAAGTTCTAAGAAGAGCAAAAGTCACAAGCAGCACAGCCCTGGCACGTCCACATCTAGCCACACGGTGTCCTCCCCACCCAGAAGCGCTGCAGCTGTCCCTGCCTTTCTTTTCCTGGCCTCATGGAGCCTGGCCTGGGCCGGCAGCTCAGATTTCTGTTGGGGCCAAAGGCCTCTTTCTGAAGTCCCACAGCTTCCCGGGTAGGGTGTCTGGGAAACCTCAGCCTCTGTGGTAACAGTGATGGAGACATGGTCCAAGCTGGGGGGGGGGGGCAGCCTTTCCTCTACATTGAGGCTTTTCTCTTTCAACTGCAGGAGCTTTGAGAGATGCAACATTACAAGGGATGCACGGGAACTCTGAGCTCCTAGACACTTGGGGTTTACACTGCCCTTGGCCTGGAGCCCCCATTCTACTGCTCCCTGAGTATCCCACACTTCACATGCCCAGATTGCCCCCGAGGCCAGGGAGGCCCTTAGGCTCTTTCCTGCAGGAACTCACTCCCTTTTTCTCTTCTGCCTTGCCTTGGCCTGGGATCATGGTTGCTCCTGCAGCAGTGCTCCCCATCTCCTTTCCTGACACTGGCAGCTGCCTTCAGATTGACCTTGAAGTGTAGGCCTTTCTGTGCGATTTGGGGTCCTAACAACTGCCACACCTACCAGTGTGTGTGTGTGTGTGTGTGTGTTACAGAAGGCAGGCAGCCTGTGGCCCCTCTGATTCCAAGCACGTGCCCACCTAGCAGGTCCAAGACGTGGGGACAGAGGCTAGGTGGTTGGCATGGACAGATATGGGCTGCTTGCCCAGAGCAGAGGCCAGATGCCATCAGAATTGGATTAGGACCACATTGTGTTGGCTCTTAGCTAATCTGTTCCCTCCTTCTTTTGACTGCCTGTGGAGATCAGACAAGACAGGGGCAGGGCACAGACCCCCCCCCCCCACTGGCCTCCCCTGAGGTCTTGACAAGGAGGCAGGCCATTCTTCAGCATAGGCTCTGGAATCCTTCTGAAGCTCTATGGAGGCTGAGAGATTAGTGGATTGGTGTAATAACTGCCAAAGTTCCCTCCACCAACATGCCACATACCTACCTGGCCCCTTGTCCTATGTCAAACCCTTCTGGGCACCAGGGGATTGACATGTGGTGGCTGGAAGTACAGTTAAGCCTGCCCCTCCCACTAAGAAGGCCTGCTGGGGAGCCTGCCTGTTCAGGGTTTGCTGAGCCGAGGAAATGCTGGAGTGAGAGTCACCTGCTCCTGGCCCCAGACAGCTGGGCCAAAGGAGCCGAGGGGGATGGGCTGGTCCCTGGGCTGCCATGGGGACTCAGGGTCTCAGAGGCCTGTCAGGGGCTGAACCACCCACCTGGACACCTGCTCTTCTCCACACCCACCCCATTTAGAGGCACCAGATGAGCTTTGGAGCTCTGTGGCAGAATCGGGCAGGTTCCCAGGGGCCTTGACATTTTAAATATTTAACAAGGCCTGACAGGCAGAGGGAAGAGCTGCCAGCCAAAGCCCATCTGCTTCCTTTGATCTGGGAGAGGCCAGAGCCCTTGTGGCTAAATGGTCCTCTACCTCAGCCTTCTCAGAGGCCCCAAGTCGGGGGTGGGGTGGGGTAGGGCGGGGGGGGGGGGGGGAGGCAAGGAGGAGGAAGGAAAGAGATCCTTTGGCACTGAGCCCAGCCATCTGCCCCGACAGAATGCTGCTTCAGGCTGGTGTGAATGTGGGGGGCAGGCAAACTGAATAGGGTGTCCATGGGTGCAGCAGCTCTACAGCTCAGTTCAGGAAGACTCAGATGGCCCAGGGAGGCCACCGTATCTGGAGTTCTTAACCTGGCCCATGGGCCTGCTTTCTCCTGTCTCTAATGCTCTCTTGGGCCCATGCACTGCCTAGGGACAAATGATGCTTTCTTCAATCCACTTGGGGCAAGGCTAGAGTAAGAGCATCTGGTGTGTTCCCTAGAGGCTCTGAGTGGGACAAGGACAGAGCAAGGAGGCTGGAGGTGATAAGCAGAAGAATGGGCAAGGCCTGGTGATGATAGGTGGGACAGGGGAGTCAGGGAGCAGAAGGAAGCCAGGTGATGGCCAGGACTGGCAGGACTGGGTGGGCCAAAGTGCCACACTAAGGTGGGCAGATGATAAAATAAATCAAGCTGGCAACTCTGCCAGGCCAGCATCAGATGAGCCTGAAAGGGTTCTAGCTCTTGAAATCTGGGGCTAGGTTTGGCTCTTTGGGGACCCTAGTCTCACTGAAGACCCTGGCAACAGGGAGCTGAGGACTCAAGATGACAGTTGGACCTCCACTCTGGGTCTTCCAGAGGCTCAGAGGCTCACTTGTTTAAGACCTGCACTGACTCAGGCGTGTACATCTGTGGTACAGCTGGGTATTGCTATCACTTATATTTGGGTGCATACTTACTTGCACATGTGCCCGCATCTCTCTCTCTCTCTCTCTCTCTCTCTCTCTCTCTCTCTCTCTCTCTCTCTCTCTCTCTCTCCTCTCTTTCTCTCTGCGTGTATGTGTGTGTGAACACTCATATATGCTCATGACCAAAGGTCAATGTCAGGTGTCTTCCTCACTTGTCCTCCACCTAATTGTTTGTGAGGAAGTCTTTTGCTGAAACTAGAGTTCACTGGTTGGTTAAATTGGTTGATACACAAACCCAGTGCACTTTCCTCTCGCCTCCACAGTGTTGTGATTACAGGAACACTCCATAATCAGTTTTTTACATGGGAGCTGAAAACTCCAACCCATGCCCTTGTGTTTGCACTTTGCTACTGAGCGCTGAGTTGCCCCAGTCCGAACCACTGCCACTGCTAATGGTATCATGTGACAGTTGAGCCCTAGTTTTGGTCTCTGTGCAATCCTTAGGCCATCCCTTCCTTCCCATGGTGATGACCCTTGCAATGTGACCCCAGAGGGCTGCATCACCTTTTTTCTGGTTCCTCTTAACTGAGCCCAAGTTTAGGCACAGGAACCCCAAATATATAGACAGAGGCCATGATTTCCTCATCCTTCAGTAGGACACAGTTGGCACTGTTGTTCCATGGGAGGAAGTCAGGGTTTCCGTTTGGATCCTCCACCTTTAGCGGTCCTCGTCTGCCCTGTCCTCTCTTTTCCTCTTGTAGCAAAATGACTGATCACAGAAGTGTGGACGAAGGCCTGGAATTTAGTTGCCCAGAGGATGACAATCTACCTCTGTACAAAGTGCCTTCCAGGCAAGAGGAAGTGGTTGAGCAGAGGGTAACAATCAGGGTTCCAGTTTCTGTGACCTCCAAGAGTCAACTGGGCCACACCTCCAGAGTCATTCAAGGCAGCCATAGCAGCAGAGCCACAGAGCCCAGGGGTAAGGCAGCCCCTGTGTTCCTGCCCAATCTGGTGGACTTACCCTCAGTAGGTGAGGTCTTCAGCCTCCTGCACAGTCCGCTGACATCACCATAGGCCTCCTGTATCTTCTGTAGTGCCTCAGCACCTCGGAGCTCCATGAGGCTTCGCAGTTCTGCCAGTGTGCACCCAAAGCCACCCACATGGGGCACTTCCCGCTGCTGCTGGGACTTGGGGTGGAATTCAATGGAACTGTTCGCCATGTCACCCATCCTGTCTGTCAGGCCTTTTCACAGGTGCAGCCTCAACTCAGTTGCAGCTAGGGACAGGTGGCCACCTAAGACCCCAGTGCTGAGGTGAGGCAAGGTGGTGGTGGGAAAGAGGCTAAGTGTGGACACCTGGGAAGAAGAAGGAGGTAAGAAGAGACCAAGGGACTGCTTGAGACAGAACAAAGGCCTAGGGTTCTGGGATCACTGTGCCCATCTTCATTCAGTGTGCTCTGTGACTCACAAGTACCAAATTGATCTCTCAGGTCTCCCCAGATAGACCAGCTTCCCCCCCACCCCCACCCCCACCAAATCCTGCCCATCATGAGCACTCTGAGCTAGAGAGCGGGTTAGGTGGGGAAGCAGGGAGTGGCCACATCTCTCTGCCTCTTTAATCCTCTTGAAAACCCATTTGGAAGTGAGGAAATACATTTGGGGTCAACACTAGCAGCTTTTGCTTGATATGCACAAGAGAGCAGTGCCTACCACCAGCTTCTTGCTTGACCCTCCCACCTTACTTCCTGTTCTTGTCTGAATAAGACTTGTCCAGTGCCACTGCTCCGCCCTAAGTCCCCAGCAGTCCTCAGTGGCTCAGGCCTGGCCTGTTCAGGGCTCCAGGGGATAGACTGACACATGGGGAGGGCCAGCTGGGCTCCTTGTCAAGGCTGAGTGTAAAGGGTGTTTCTGCAGCCCTCAGAGTACTTGGGGGTGGGAGGAAGAGGAGAGGAGGCCCAGTGGAAAGCACAAAACAGGTGAAGGAGGAAGGCAGTAAAGAAAACTGGACAGGGAAAGGAGGGTAGGGATAAAAGGAATGAAAGTAGAGGAGACCAGGAGAAAGCCCAAAGCAACCACAGGTCACAAGTGACTGTGCTGACACTCTGATACCACACCCAGATGACAAAGGACTAAAGTCTTTCATTCTGAAAACATCCAGACCACTGCAGGCCATACCGCCTTCCCCTCCTATGGGGCTTGATGGGGCTATTTTTGTCTCCCTCTTCTGCCTTAACTTACCTAAGACTGATGTCCCCTGAAGCTGCTATCTTTGGCCTTCATGGGGTCTGAGTGGAGCCATTAGGCCCCACTGGGCCTGTCTTCCTCCTTGCCCAAGGCCATATGCTAACCTTGCCGTATATGTCCCCTAGAACTGAATTAGTTTTGGAGCACAAGGCTTTGGCCTTTCTATCAGCAACAACCTTCCTGGCTCTGAACAATCCTCTCAAACTCAGAGCTCAGACGTCCATGTAGGTTTCTGATCTAGAACCACCTGTGGAGAAAAAAAAAAATAACCCAAAGCCCAGGAGAAATGCAAAAATGCCCTAATGCAGCTGAAACAGAAGTGGTTAACTGCATGACCCTCAGCTCAGGAGAGCCCAGTGGGTTAGGCCCGTGAGCCCTCTGGGGTGCCATGAACTCTAAGTATCACATGTAGAGGAAGAACAGAGGCTTTGGGGGAACAATGAAACATTGCCACACATGCTCCAAACGTGGAGGCTTCAGCTCTCAAGAAAAAGTGGGTGTGTCTATCTGCAAGTCTGGTGGGTGGGGATGGGGGTGGAGCACTTAGGAAATGTCTATCCCAAGTGGTCAGCACTTCACAATTTGAGCACCAGAGTGCTAACTGTTTCATCACTTTCTACATGGAGCAAGCAGCCTTACTTCTGGAAGATGTGGGGAGAAAACGGCAAATACAAGATGACTTCCCCATCTCCCAATTCCATGCACCTCTCTCCCACCAGTTCTCCCAGTTGGTCATCTAATAAATAAATATTTATCGAGCATCTACTAAATGGCAAGCACTGGGTTTTGGTGGTAGAGTTCGATGAGACTCAACCAATTGCTTTTTTGTGTGTAGCTGAGTTCTAGAAATAAGGTTTGGTCTAGCGGCCCAAAGCCCTGGGGTTTCAGGGAAGGCCTCTAGGAAGGACAAAGAGAAGAAAAGGCTGAAAGGAGGAGAAGCAGCTAAGCCAGGCTGGGGGTGGGGCAGGGCCATGGCCCTTCTGCTTGGCTGAGAAGCAGCAGCCTGAATCACTGTCTTAGGGATGCCAGGGGCAAGCAGTGGGCCTATGGGAAGCTGGGCAGAGCGTGTTCCTTCCACCGGTGAATGTGCCATGCCGACTGCCTAGGAGGGGGTGAACAAATTCCAAAGCTGAGGTTTGGTTAAGGGAAATGACAGAGCCATGAGAAATTGAGACTGCTGCCTCAAGGTTAGCTTTCAACTGCTACCTGCCTCCCCCAACCCCTACCCCAGGTGACCTTGGCTTAGGATGATGTCCTGACTACTCAGGGTGCTCCTCTCTTTCTCTCTCTGACCCCATCTCCAGTTGCTCCCTGAACTTCCAGTGCATAAGCAGTTAGGTGTGCCTGTGAGGTTTGAGTTCTAGCCTCTGCATCTGCCACCCCCAGCCTACTGGCTGCTGGGCAAGGTGAATGGGTCTGGCTTGTCTGGGTAGGCACTGGCTTCAGCCCCCCTGAGTCAGCTTCTTATGTCCCAGACAGGCAAGGCTGCTAGGAAAGGCCAGATCAACAGGGCTATATGTCCCTAGGTTCTGGCAAGTGAAAATGTGGGCGAGTCCCTTGTGGAGGGGTGGCCAGTACTTGCCTCAGGCTCTGATGACCTCATAGGCAAGGGCTCAGAACTACATTCACTCACCCCAAGCTTGGCTCTTTGGGAAAGAGAACACAAATGAAGGACTGATTTTACCTGCATCTTTAATTCTTTGAGACACATTGTTGACCACTGAGTGGTGTATCCCATATGGTGATGGGGCTGGAGGCATTAGTGAGTGGGGCCTGGTTCACAGAGCAAAGGCTTGGCGCTCTGAGAGAGGTGGCAGCACTACCCTGGACAGCATGAAGCCATTAGATGTGACCAGTCAAACTTTCCTCGTCTTCATTCACTCAACAGGTCACAGGGCAGGGAGAGGGCATCAGTTAAGGGGAGGCCCCTTTTGAGTGACTCTTCATCCCTGGCTTGTCCGTAAACTTGGATGATGGCCTCCTCCAGCTTTAATAAGGACAACAGCCATCACGGAAATGGCCAAGAACAGAAGTGAGCAGGCCTATCAGTTCTGCAGGCCTGACAGAGGTTCCTGCCTGGGCTGGCTGCCGAGAACGGCCTGTAGGCATCGAAGGGCAGGGAACGTACCGTTTCTGTACTCTTTCATCTTTCAGACCTTAACTGGCTTAATTGAATTGAGAGCCTCCACAGAGGGGCACTTGGACCTTCTGGCATTTGCTCCAGCCTAGCACAAATTTGCCAACATGATAGGGTACAGAGAGGGGAGACCTCTCTCTACACTAGGCATTGGATTCCCTGGCTCGCTCAGCCTCACTGTGTGACTGTCAACAGGCTGCTACCTTAGCAGATAGTGGGGTCTTGAAGAAGATGAGTCCAGACCCATCATCCAAAGTGCCTTGTAGTGACGCCTGGACACTTTAACCCCTTCAAGCCCAGATGGAGCACCCATTCTTCTAGTGACTCAAATCTGCTTAAGCAGAAAATCAAGGCTCATCCTTCCTGGTTCTCTCTCTCTTCCTGTTTCCCTCCTTCCCTCCTTCCCCCTCCCGGACCCACCCCTGGACACCTTTAATGGGTGCTCTGCCAACTTCTGAACTTAATATATGTGCTCTTACCCCGACCCTAGGTGGCTTTGCTCTTCAGGAAGCGATGCAGTCCTGAGGGAAGGACCCTCTGCTTCTGAGCTTCCTCTTGTGACCACACTCTTAGGACTGAATTTTGAGTTGTCAGTGTCCATCGGATAACAATACCCAGAACACCCACCAACATTCACTGCAGTTCACTGTGCACAGTACTTGTTTCACACAGTGGGGACTCGGGATCAGATGAGACCCGAGACCTCAGGCATCAAGCTCTTATTTAGCGGTGAGATAAGTCCTAGCTGCCCACACTAGGACATCCTTTTGGTACCCTGAGTAGCTTCTCCAGCAGGCTCAGGTGGAACCCTTTGGTCTACTTGCTCTGTGGAGCTGCCCAGCCTAATGTTCAGAAAGGTCAAGGAACAGAAAGCAAAGTCCACTGCTTAAAAATGCAGTGAAATTCATCATACTGTCTGGAAGAAGTCCAGGGTTGCCCTCACCTAGCACCAACCAAGTCTGCGTGGACACATGTCCCGTACTAGTGATGGGGCATCTGGACACCAAGTGCTGCCACTGTTCTTGGGATAGACACCAGCCAGACACCAGCACCAGTGCAGGCCAGAAAGTCCCAGACCCGAGTTGCCTCCGTAGTTTCTGAGTCCTGAGTGACAACAACAATCTCCCTGAACAAATCCAGGGTATGGTGCCTGAGCTTGCCAATTTCCTGGTGCTAGAGCCAGGTCTGGGACCTACGGCATGAGTCTAGCTAGACAGGCAGAAGGCAGAAGCCTGGGCTGATCTGGCACATGCCTCTACCTTGGGCCCTCTCACCACCCACTAGTATCTCCCTACGGACTCACCAAGTTAGGACTCTCCTTCCAGACATGACTAGGGCCCAGCAGCATGACTCACTGGGGGGGGGGGGGGCAGTTCCTTTGCCTCTCTCTATCTCCAGGTACCCAGAAACATCAGCCTGCTTCATGTAGAGGAGAGAGCAGGAACAGGAGCCTTATAGTCAGACATCCCAGCCACACTTGCACACTGGGTGGGGCCTGGGGCCTGGGGCCCAGCTAGGGAGCAGGTGGGGAGGTCTGGGAGGAGGGAATCTTCCAGGGCAGCTGGCTGGCCACTTCTGGGTCTAACATGATGGGGCAGATATAGGGTTGGCTTGGGGCCCTGGGGGCGTTACTTTAACCCCTGATTTCCCACATCTTCCTTCTCAGCACAGGGCCCCCGCCTCTCTGTTTGATGCACCTTGGTGACCACCCAAGGACAAGGCAGAGAGGGGGAGGGAAGAAGCCAGGCCGAGAACAGCCTCATTAATATTTCAGAGACACTGTCACTGCAGCTCTTGGGCCCTCACAGCCCCACCACTTTTGCTGGTTGAAGGAGGAGGATGGGAAAAGAGAAGGAAATAAAACCGAGAAAACAGATTTAAAGGGACAGACCCCCCTCCATTCTGTCCTCCCCCTGTTCCTAGTACAATCTGTGCACACTCTGCTATTGCCGCTGCCACTGCCGCAAAATAGCTCTAAGCCCAGAACAGCTTTGAGCAAAAACAATAACAACAGAAGAGGATCAACCGCCACCATGGTACCCCTGTCTCTGCTCATGAATCCACCTGCCTGAACTCCTGCCCTTGCAGGCAAGTATACCAAGGCCACCTGGAGAATGGCTGGAGGCTGTCAGCAAGGCCATAGGAACCCTGCTCATCCCACAGAAAGATAGATGCACATAGGCAAAGAAGTCCCTGCAGAGGCTCCAGCCAAGAAGTATGGATCCCAGCATCGTCGTGCGTGGGGGTAGGAATGCAGATAATGCCTAATGTGGGTGGGTCAACATCTAATTGATGGCCAATCACTTTACTCTCACCTAGGGCAGCCCAGGCAAGCCCTGCATGGCTCCTACCACCTGGAGAACTGTCCACTCCAAAAGGGGGTTTGGGACCTGTACCCAACCAAACACCATTCAAGGGCATCCCATGCCCAGCCGAATTTGTGACCATGTATTTTGCCTGTTTTCAGAGGTTCGGGGAGGGCTCCAAGCTTTCCAGTCAGAACAGGCCTCAGGAAGGAATGATAGATGCTGCAGCCACAATGCAATACATAGGGGCAGTTTCTTTAAAAATTAAGCATCATCAGCTCCTCATCTCCTAAGAGTAGGAAGCAGAGACCCACAGAGACCTGTATAGCCATGCTCGCAAAAACATTACTCACTATAGCCAAAAGGTAGAAGCATCCTAATGTCCATAGATAGATGACTGGACAAGCAGATTGGCTATCCCTCCATTTGAATATAATGAACCATCAGTCAGCCTTTAAAAGGCAGGGGATTCCTACACATGCTACAATGTAGTTGACATAAAAGGACAGAGCCTGTCTGGCTTCACTTCTGGAAGGTCCTGAGAGCCACTAGCTTTATGGAGACAAGCAGTAGGATGCTGAGGGGTGGGGAGGAGGGTGAGGAGCTGGTGTTTAGTGGGGGCTGAGCTGCAGCTTGAGACAATGAGCAAGTTCTGGAGATTGATGTTGCTGATGGTGGTACAGCAGTGAGGATGCAAGACACGCTTCAGGCCTGCTGGCTCTAGTGGTGGAGATGGCCTTTTTACGTTATGTGTTGTTGTTGTGTTTTTTTCTAGAATGCCAAAAGGAAAAAAGCCATTTTTCTTATTTGTGTCTAAGGTGGTAGACAGGTAGAAAGGAGAGTGGTCTCCTTTGGCTTCCCCTGGACAGGTCAAATCCGCGGTCCATTGTGCTCATGTGAAGGTGAGCTGTTAGGGAGACCCCTTCCCCATGCACCTCTGTTCAATGCTGGACGCTATTGCCATTACTGCCCGCCTACGTGAACCACTCTTGTTTCTGTCTTGTGTTGCTAGGGGCAGACCCCCTGGTCCAAGCATTTTAAGCAAGTGGCCTATCACTGAAATACTCCAACTTGCTCTCCTACTTGGAAATGGTTGGTGTAGGTATGTACTACCTCTCTTGTAGCTACTGGCAGAGCTTCCTTGGGGCCAGCAAGCCCAGTCCATCCTCAGAAGGGATGCTTTAATCACTTTGGGAAACCCTGGCCCTTAAAATGGGTGAATTCTGTATACAAAATGTGACTTTGGAAGCAGGACCTGATGGTGGTTTGTCAAGGCTTGTAATCTCAGGTGCTTAGCAGGCTGAGATGGGAGGATGGAAAGTTCAAGGCCTGGCTAAGATGTAGAAGGAATTCAAGGATATCCTGGGTAAGTTAGGGAGAATTTATCTCAAAATAAACAAGTGAAAGCAGGGTGGGGACACAGCTTCATGGTAAAGTCAATGCTTAGGCATCATGAAGCCCTGAGGTCAACATCTAGTGCCAAAAATGACTGGGAAGTGCTAATGAACCCTTAGAATGTTCTGGAAGAGACTATATGATATTTTGCTAGCTAAATGTCTTGCTTTCTAGTCAGTGACTATATTCTTTTGACTCCCTTGCAACTACATATGATCATGTGACTATTCTCTGGCCAATTGGATATAAATAGAAGTGACAGGGACAACTTCAAGGTTCAAGTTGGAGCGTGAAAGAGAAGTGACATGTTCTTCCCCTGCTCTTCTTCCTGTTGGCTGAAATGCTGGTGTGAGGATCAGGCGGTAACAGTTATCTTGTGTCATCTTGCATATGGATCTATGTGCATTATATAGGAACCCAGATCTTTATATACAAAGAAACCATCACAGCAGCCACAGGTTGTACAGCTTGACTTTTATGTGAGCCAGAAATGAACTTTGTTGCTAACAAAGCTGTTATTCCCAGTCTATACTAAAGCTGAAGAAATTGGAGATGCACAGGGAAGAGCCAGGGCCTCCTCCTTCACTATGTGTCCAATTCAGACCTGGTTATGGGGAGTTAGGAGGCTTCACGAACTTTCCAGGATCTGCCAGATCTCACACTCTTATGGGCTCCCTATAGCATGTGATCATCTGAAGCCTGGCTCCCTTTCACCTGTATTATCTGACACTGTCCTAGTCAAAGCAGATGGGAGAAGACAGGACCACAAGAAAGAGACAAAAGGTCAATGCTGTCACATGCAAGCCAAGCCAGTGGACTGTGCCAAGTAGTGTGCACCAAGGCATTGTGGGAGCGATTATGATTGCTCTGCACAAGGAGGCTCTATGTTAAGGGATAAGGATGCCTGCCTACTGTGGCAAAGAGATTGAGGTGCTTCCTCAAGGTCGCATCACCAGCAAGAAGGAGAGGCAGATATAAACCTGGCAAGCTGGCTTCAGAGGATTCTGTATGGCTCCTCTGCTAAGTGACTGCCAGTACATCCAGGAAAGCAATGGACACTGATTAGAACCAATTCAAAAAGTTAATATAGTGGCTGGAAAGCTGTGTCCTTGTGCAGCTGAAGCACTGGCTGCAGAGTCACTCAGCTTCCCTGGAAACAGAACTTCGTTTTTCCTTGTTGACTTGGTACACACCCAGTGCAGGTTTCTGAAGACTTCCTTCTGACCATCAGGCCAGCATAAGGAAAGCAGGGCAGGGCACGGTCTCTGTTCAGTCTGTCAGTTTTGTCTCACATGTCTTTCCTAAACCTTCTACCTCTGTGTATCCTGAAGCTGACATCAGCAAGACCCTGAAGTTCAAAGGGCAGGACCGGGCTCCACTGCTGAGGCCGGAACAGTCTGCTTGACCAGTGTGGGGCTTATGTGCCTCTGAGGATGTCTTCCTATTTTCAGGGCTATCCCTTGGCCTACTTGGATCCCACATTGCTCTGGGGGCTCTAGAAGGTTTTTTGTGGGATGAGCCAAGATGCCTACACAAGTGGGTCTTACAGTGGTGAATGGCCCTGGGTCCCAAAGGGAAGTTAAAAATGCCTCTCTGGCTGGGGCTGTGCAGCACGGTTACTGGGGTCATGACTCCACATGGAGAAAGGGGACAGTCATTTGTTTTCTGCCAGAGAAGGCAGAAGCTGAAAAGGAGGAGCGCTAGGGAGCAGGAGCTGGAGAAGCCGATGGGCAGGAAGCATAATGACACTAATTATCCAATTACAGCGAGCTGTGCGGGCAGAGAGCTAGCTGCATTGCAGCAGGAGCCAAGCCAGCCCCATGCCCCGCCCCCACGCACATACCAGGCCCCAACTTCCCTTGCCTGCCCAGGGAAGCACAGAGGACTGGGCCACCCTGTGGTCTTTAGAGAAGCAAGGAGACCCAAAGCCACCATGGCTAGCCTCTGTGAAACCCTCCTGCACGGGAGGCAGCAGGTTCCAGTCCTCCAGCCCTTCCCAGCCAGAAACCTCCCTGTCTCCCAGACACCCAAGTCTCCCAGCTTTGCTGGCTACTGTGGTACCAGTCCCATCTCAGACTCAGCCTAGCAACCGGAAATAGCCAAGGCCTAAACAGGTAATTAAGGAAATTATAGCCAGCTGGAGGCCAGGGTGAGTCCTTCCAGCCAGGACAAATGGGACTAGATAAGAAGACTACCAGGACATGCTTGTGTCCTCCTGGAGAAACAGGCCAACAGGCAGAGGTCAGGGTTAGGAGGAATTCACTGGCATCAAGGTCAGGAGCTAGAGGCATGGGGGACCCAGTGCTCATAGAGTAGTCCCTTTCGGCTCCTTTTGTGACTTAGCTTCCTCATCCAGAGGACCAATCCTATGTGGGAAAAGAGTTGTCACTGTGGAATGCTGAGGCCACAGGGGTCTCAAAGCTACCTTTCCTCTCTTTGAAAAACTTCTGGGCCCTGATACTCTTAGCAGAGGAGAGAGCAGAGGTTGGGGGTAGAAAACACTAGAAATGGAATCAACTCTCACTGCTGCCTCTGTGACCCAGCATCAAGGACTCAGCACTCTCAGGTCAGGGCATCCTTCCTCAGGTTGACGCAAATGCAGTAACAGAGGAAATAAAGGCCAGTGACCCATGGCGGCCGCAAGAAAGGATGCCTCAGAAGCTGCAGCCCAGGGAGGGTCACCTGCGAGGCTGCTAGGTGCGGCTCCAGCATCCTCACCATCACAGCTGACTGTGGTGGCAAGACACTGCAGAGCCTTTGGGGTGCAAAGCTCAGTCCATGTAATCCTGATGGCAACCAGGGCCTGGTTCTGCAGTGTCCACGGCATGGTCTGGGAGAGGCTCAGTCCCAAAGAGGCCCCCTGCATAGTAGGGCACATGAACACTAAGTCAGGCTGTCCTCTAGGTTCCTTACTTGCCCCATAGATGCTCATGGATAGATGCCCCGTGAGCTGAGAGCTGGGAGAGGCACTGACAGGCAGTGCAGCTGCAAAAGGCCTCTTCCTGGGAGACAGGCATATGGAGTTAGGTGGTAATGTGCTTCTACTCCCTCCTCCCTAGGAATCTCAGACCCTGGACCACAATCATCCTTTTCAGACCTGTAGCTCCAAGCCAAGATGTTGTATGTCTGTCCCCACATTCTACTGGAAGAAATGGAGATGAAGCTTATGGGGACAGGAAAGTACCCTTGTGCCTGAAGAGGTAGTCAGTTTGAGGCCTGAGCTATGACACAGAACCCTAGCTCTGTATTGGAAACAGAGCTGTGCTCTGCAAACACCAATGGCCTAATCTGGAGAAAGAACTCCTCTCTTCTCTGTCACGTCCCATGCCACCATCATGGCCCTGGCCAGCCAGCTATGCAAACTTTGCTTCAGTGATATTGGACCAATCTTGACCTTATTTTATATAAACCATGATCCTGGTTTATGTCAAAATACCAGAGTGAAAGGAATTCCGAGTTCTAGGCTAGTTCCGGGACTAACAAGTTCCCAGGTCAGTTCAGAAAGGGAAAACGGGACGGCTCATTCTTAAAAAACGTTCATTGAGAGAACCAAAGAGGCCTGTGGTCACCATTCAAGGTCAGCAACAGCTGGCCACAGGGCCTTCCCCATCTCTCCTCCTTGGTTCCCTCCTTGCTTTCCTGTTAGTCAGGAAGCTATGGTTGTGCTTTTGCTGTCCAGGAACCCAAGTGATACCAGAGGGACATGCCACTGGGGTTTTTTTTGAGGGAAAGATGAGCAATCCAATATAAACTCTCTAAGGAACAAATGACTTGATAAAAGAAATGGGGACTGGGGGCTAGCAACCTGGCTGGGGACACATTGCCCCTTTACCTCACAGTCCTGAAATGAATTTCTTGTGGACTAAATGAGGTTTACTAACCTCAGCTCAGGGGCCAAAATCAGCAAAATTTGCTTGTGAATAGTTTCATATGGTCTGTGTTTATGTTTGTGCTTCCATAAACAGTGTGGTAGGTGGCATAGAGACCATGCATTCTGCAAAATGAAAAACATTTGCCATCTGACACTTTTCCAAAGAGGATGCTGACCCCTGGATTAGAGACTTAAATATTTTACCGGGTGTGGGGTCACATAGTTATAATTCCAGCTATTGCGGAGGCTGAGGCCAAAAGAACTGCAAGTTCAAGGCCAGCCTGGGTGATAAATTAAAACTCTAAATCAAAAAGAATGAGAAAGGATGGGGTTGTAGCTCTGTGGGAACAGGCCCAAGACTCTGGCATCAATCCCTAGTACAGAAAAAAAATTCAAATATCTTAGTAAATGTAGCTACAAATGAGGAGCGGGATAGCAAACCTCGAATTGACAGCTCTTAGAATTTTGTAAAGAGATCATGTAATGGGGCTGGAAAGATGGCTCACTGCTTAAAAGCACTGGCTGCTCTTTGCTGCTCTTACAGAGGACCTGAGTTCAGTTCTTAGCACTGCTATGGAGCCTCACAACCATCTGGAATTCCAGTTCCAAGGGATTTGACACACTCTTCTGGCTTCCTTTGGCACCAGGCACAGACGTGCATGCAAGCAACACACACACACATACAATTTACAAAGTTAATTAAAAAGCAGAGATTCTTTAGGCCTAGAATCCATGTAAGATATCAGAAAAGTGTTTGTCTTATGAGTGGAAAAAAATCAAAAGGCAAAGAACCAAAAGGTTAAAATGTTGTGCAGAAAATGTATCATACCATTATTTACCTTGTATAAATTAATTCTCTTAATTCAAACACACAGGAAAAACATTGAAAACCTCAGTAAATAAAATTGAGACCAGGTAATTTACTAAAAACAAAATAGATCCAATTTAGAAACTTGTAGAAAATGTTCACCCTTAATGGCAATTAGCTGAAGACAAAGCAAAGTAGCTGTTTTCTGACCTAGATACTTATGGCAGCTTGTTTGAGTGGAATACCTAAAGCTGGCAAGGCTGCAGCGAGTGAGCCCTTCTGGCACATTGAGAAGCCCTTCTGGAGAGCCACTTGGCAGGCTGCACTGTTGTCTGGGTCTTCTCCTCAGGACAGGGCAAGTGTTCTGCCCCGAGATGCTCAGCAGTCTCATGCAAAAGAGTGAAACAAATCCAGCTGCCTAGATTTCCAAAAATAGCCAAATAATTAAGCGAATTACAATCTCCTGAGAGATACTATTCAGCCATTAAAAATTGTAATTACTGAGGACTGCCCTGATACATCAGCATGCCTGATAAATAACTGTCAGATGGGTGAGTAATCATTTGCAGTGTCTTTGTGGCACAGTTCAAGTTGACATTTTGTGTGTGTGGTAAGTACTTTAACAAATTGAACTATGTCCATTTTGGGAAAAAGTTAATTTAGGAAAGGATTATATTAATAAAGAAAATGCTTATATGAAACAAAAAAATAGATCACACAATTGGGCCCATGGTTTAATTACAGTAATGTGAAAATAAATAGGTTATGCAAAGAAAAGAGAGCAGAATTAAGTCCAGTGGAATGGAAAACTGGCTTGTACTTTGGTGATACAATAAGGTAGGAAGGGACTTCTTACCTCTTAGGTTTTTTTCCTGTTTTAATTTTTTTAATAATTTATTAAATTTTACTTTATGTGCACTGGTTGGTGTGAGGGTGCCACATCCCTTGGAACTGGAGCTACAGACAGTTGTGAGTTGCCATGTGGATGCTGGGAATCGAATCCAGGTCCTTTGGAAGAGCAGACAATGCTTTTAAGCACTGAACCATCTCTCTAGCCCCCTGTGTTTTATTTTTAATTAATTAATTAATTTTTGGTTTTTTCGAGACAGGGTTTCTCTGCATAGCCTTGGCTGTCCTGGACTCTCTCTGTAGACCAGGCTGGCCTTGAACTCACAGATACTTGCCTGCCTTTGTCTCCCAGAGTGCTGGGATTACAGGTGTGCCCCTGGCTGTGTTTTATTTTTAATAGCAAAAAATAAAATAAAATAAAGAATAAGTCTGTGTAAAGCATGAATCTTTAAAAAGAAGAAGAAGAAGAAGAAGAAGAAGAAGAAGAAGAAGAAGAAGAAGAAGAAGAAGAAGAAGAAGAAGATAAATGTTATTTTTTAAACACCCAAGGGCTCTTGAGGGTTCAGGCACTCTGGCACAGACAGGCTAACCTGGAGTGTCCACGTCTGCCTCCATTACTCCCTTTCCAGGAGTCAGGAGAGAGTCCTCAGGGGCTGTATAGAGAGTGGCACCTTGTTGAACGTGATATTCTCTAGTTTTTGTGGCCAATCTATCAAGCATCAGCCCCATGTGGCTCCTGAGAAATTAGGGCTCTGGCTGTTTAACTAAGTCTGAGTTGCTTAGCCAGGCTGGGCAGGGCAGGGCAAGGGCAACATTGGGAACTGAGCCCTGAGAAATGCAGCCTAGCCTCCCAGTCTCCACCCAAGCTGCTGGATCCAGCCAGCTGGGTGCTTCAGTGGGGGCAGATTCTTTAATGAACACAGTGAAGCACCTTTGCTTTCCCCACTGCTCTCACAGAACCAGGCACACGTCACAAGGGCCACTATAAATATGGTTGAATGATTGTAGAGCAGAATCCCCAAGGGCCATCACACCAATAAGATGTGGCCCCTGGCATGGCTGGCCATATCTCGATAATGGAACGCATTCATTTTGAGAGGCAACCCACTCAAACCCATCCTGGCACCTTGTGTCTTCAGTTGCTAAGCCCTCCAATCAGAGCGTAGCTAATCACGTGTTTCATGAGTACCCAGAACTCCCTGAAGGCTTCATTTCTGGTAGGTGTTCTGGGAGAACCTGAGCCTGAACTCCACGGGGAGTGCCGTACAGGTAGCTTTCGAACCCATGTCAGGACTTAGGTCTACATACACAATGAGATGGTACCATAAGACAGTAATAGGGACATTTCCACCCAAAAGGGAAGCCAGCAGCCATACAAGGCTACCAAGCACTTGTAACGCATGCTCAGGGCAAGCAAAGAAGGAATTTGTAATTATATTTTAATTAAATTGCCACTTGTGGCTAATCACTGGCATATTGGACAATGTTGTTTAGAAAGTGTCTTAAGACTGTGACTAATGAACAAACTCATTTGAAGAATAGGGAATTCTATACCCCTTTGAAAAGTGCACACTTCAGGCTGGAGAAATGGCTCTGTGCTTAAGAGCACTTACTGCTCTTGCAGGGGACCCAGTTTGGTTCCCAGCACCCACATGGTGGCTTTCAACTGCCTGTAATTCTAGGTTTTGGAGGTCTGATGCCTTCATCTGACCTCCACAGACTTCTGCATGCACATGCTGTGCACTCACATGGTGCATAGATATACAGTCAGGCACACACACATACACATAAATAAAGCATATTTAAAAAGAAAAAAGCAAACTTTGAGGTAAATGATAGTGTCCCTTCTTTGCACACCTTTGGTCTGGGCACAAGTCTCCAGGAACATTTTGGGCTGAACCATACAGCTCTAGTTCATTTTTGCCATCTACTCAGCCATGTGACCTTAGACTTATTCCCCTCCCAATCTTGGCACAGTCTCAGATGTCCAAATTCCCCTACATCTGAAAACCTCCTTCTCTCTGTCCTGATGGTGTGTGGTTCAGACCTTTCTCCCCAGGCTTCTCTCGGGTCTGCTGCCAGCATCGCCCACCCAGCAGAAGGTGTCCTGGCAGGGGAGAGCTTTCCAGCCAGGCACTGTTGGCCTGGCTTACTCTGGCCAGGCCAGGGCGGGGAGGAGGGTGACAGTGAGGAGCGGGGAAATGACAGGGGACAAGGAGGAGCCATCTGCACATTGTAGGTCTCCATTTGCTATGGCCATCCTGGGGGAGAGCTAGGGCTTACTCTGAAGTCAGAGATGGCACTGGAGAGGCTTCAGGGGGCTCCAGTGCCACAGTCCCTCCCTATTATCTGCATGGATAATTTACTGAGAGTGAACCATTCTCCATGTGCTTTGGATGGGTAGAAATCACCTTTTACCCATTTCTCTCAGTGGGGACATGGGCTCCTGAGCTCCAGAGTGCTCGCAAGAATCCTAGTTTTACTCACAATTAAGTTCTGTTAAACTCAACACATACTTCTAGAGACAATGGAAGAAACTTCTGGAGACAGCATAACAGGTGGCTATGTGTATAGATCAGTCCTGGTTTTGTCATTCTCTGGCTGGATGACCTTGAGCAAGTTATCTAACTTCTCTGATAATCGGTCAAATGTGGACAATAACAGCACCTGCTGTATTCAGTTATTATTGAAGAGCAGGACAAGGGATGTCTGTAGAGCAAGCAGAACACTATCTGGCCCAAGGTAACTCCCACTGTTAGTGCTGTCATTATTTCATGTGCTAGCAGCTTAGGATGGAGACAGACCCATTACTGAATCACAGAATCCACCAGCTTAAAATCAGAAGGGAGCACGGTACACCAAGTTGCTCTGAGAGGTGTAGGGAGCAGGGCAAGTGGCTGGAGTTGGACATGGCTGCGTTAGCTATAAGAATTCAGCCAAGATCATCTCACAACAGCCACGCTTAGAGGGGCTTGGGTAGTTCATTACAGCCCCCTCTGGCTGTCTCTCTGGCTGGCTGGGCCACACTGGAATAAAGAACGCGCAGTGCTCCACAGGCTGGCGTCTCCTGCTCGCTGACTAGTTTGCCTTGCTCACTCACTGGCTAGCTCTTCAGCTCTCCTGCTGTCCTGAATGGTTCAGCCTAGCATCTCGAGCTAGGGATTCTGAAATGTCAGCGCAGAGCCTGCAAGGTGTACCCTGCCCCCAGATTTGGATAAGGAAAGGGACTCAGCCAAGGTCACAGAAATCATTGGCATAGAGCTGGCACCATACGCTGGAGCTGCTGTCATTAGAGACCAAGATGGGTGTCTGCCACACGCTGCTGGTGCCCCTGGCTGCCCCTAGGGGCTCATGGTGGCATTCCCTCTGCTGAGACTGGTGCTTTTCCAAGCATGCTCCCAGCTTTGGGGGCTCCCTTCCCCAAGGACTGGCTCTCCTTCTGGCTCTGTGCAGAACCCCCCTCCCACGCCCACCCTGCTCCCATCTGCCTGCCTCCCCTCCTCTGTGCTAGAGCATGGCTGCCCTCCACTCAAACCACCTGGCAGGGCTGGGATTGGAGCAGATCAGACTGCCTGTGCCCTTGGCCCTCTCCTGCCTTGAGGCTAGTGGCAAACAATCGATGCCCCAGGACCACAAGTGCCCAGTTCCTTCCGACGGACCAGATGTCTGTTCTGGTGCAGACTTCAGGGGTCAGATTCACCCTTGGCTGTTCTGGTAGGCCTAATCTGGGTCCTAGTAGAATTTGGCAGCATCTTGGACCACTTAGCTGTCTGCTCAAACAAAACAAATGGAAAACAAAGGGATTTCCACCCATGCCCTCGGTGTACTGCTGAGTCTCCTTCCCTCCTGGGGCCTTAATGATCCCGTCTGGAAAATGGGGACAGAGATCAAGGCTTTGCATCTCATTAGTGAGTCTGCATATTCAGCAGAATCAAGGTCATGAATATGTCACACTCGGTCAGGCCTGTGCCAGGCACCAGGGAAGTCTATGTAGATTAAGAATCAAACCCTTGCTTTAAATGGTCACATATTAGGGAGGGGCAAGGCCAAAAACCTAAGCCTGGAGCTATGGGTGAGGGTGTGTGTGCAGGTGGCATCTGCTAGGCTGGAGCCAAACTCCTCGTAGAGCGCTAGGGGAGAATGGGGTGGGGACTTGATCTTGTAGCATGCCAGAACCCACTTTAGGCCAGAAACCCAAGGCCCCATCTGTGAAAGAAGTAGTAGCTTCATTCAGCATCTGCCTTTGGAGTGGCAAACATTGGGGGGGCAATCCTGGCCCTGCCTACCTTGCAGCTGGAGAGCGACAGAGGCGTACTTGTATACTCCCCTGCCCTCCCTGAGCCCTTGGCCAAAGCTCCCAGTTCCTGTCCATCTGTCCTGCCCAGATAAAGCACCAAGACCCTGACCACACCCCCCCCACACCCTGCCTTCTGCCCCTACTCTGTTGGCTGAGTCACCAAGCCCCATAGTGGCTCACAGGATGCTAAGGAGACCAGGTCATAGAGGAGTGGGTCTTCCTGGGCTCCAGAGATGCTGCTAGTGGCTCCACATCCCAGAATAGCAGAGCTGAAGCCTTCAACCCCAAGAACATTGAGGTCCCCCATCACAGAAACCCTCTGGCCAAGGTCACACAGGTGAAGAGGGGAAGGCAACTGTTGGCAGAGATGAAGGATTTATTCAAGTGTGGTTCTGCCACTTGCCCGTGGCACTGTCCATGCCAGCGGCAGGGTCGGCTGGGCAGCTATGTGGGCGTGCAGGGGACTTGTGAGGGGGAGGATGATACAGTGTGAGGAGGCGGGGAGGAGGGGGTACCTCGAAGCCCTGGGAAGGTGTGTACGCAGAGGCCAGACTCTTGGCTCAGGCCTGGCGTCTCTGGCTATGCCTGCCTGGAGCCCCAGCCCGCAGCCCGCAGCCCATAGCCCCCAGCGGCCTTGTTCCCTAGACACAGATGCGCGTGCGCGCGAGATGCGGGGAGCAGGGTGCGGGTGAGGGTACGGGTGCGGGTGCAGGGCGCTGCCTGCCTGCTCTAAGGCCCTGGGTGACGCGCGCCCGTAGTGCCGCAAGGACACGCAGGCCAGGCCCATAGGGAGCAGGTGCCTTGGGCGGGATCCTGCGTACCCCCCCACCTGCCACCGCGCCACCTGCTGGGCTGCCCTTCCGCCCCCGCCTGCTCGCGCGCCCACCCCTTCTGCGCCCGCTTGTGCGCCCAGGGCACCACTTACCCCGGCATGGGCACAGCCGCCACCGCGGCCTCAGCTCTGGTTGTGGCTGTTGCTGCGGGAGGGCTCCCGGCGGACAGCGATCCGCTCCAAGGACAGAAAGGCCCTGGCACCGAGCAGCCTGGCCAGCAGTGAGGAGCAGGACCCTCCGCGGCAGGCGAGGGCTGTGGCTGAATGCTCCCCACGCTCCGCACCGCCGCGGCTGGCGACGCTGCGCGCTCAACTCCAGCCGCAGCTCTGAGGCGGAGGGAGGGAGGAAGGAAGGGGTGGGGGAGGGAGGGAGCCGGTGGTGGTGGTGGGGTGGTGGGGTGGTGGTGGTGGTGGTAGTGGTGGTGGTGGTGGTGGTGGTGGTGGTGGTGGTGGTGCTGGAGCTGGTGCTGGTGACAGCGGCAGCGGCGGCGGCGGCGGTTGTGGCGGTGGTGATGGTGGTAGTGGTGATGGTGGTGGTGCTGGTGGTAGTGGTGGTGGTGGTGGAGGAGGAGGTAGAGGAGGAGGAGCAGTGGATGGAGGGGCAGTGCACTGGCGAATAGGCTCTGGGGACAAGGTGCTCCTGAGCCTTGCGCCCGGTGTGCGCCCTTCTGTCCCCAGGATGTGAGAGAATGCCAGCACTTCCTAGCCTGGCATGGCCCTCCAAGGACACTGGCAGTGTAGCGGTGGGCGTGGTTGGAAAGAAGCTGCTGGTGCAGAGAGAAAGCCCCCGCATGTGACTGGGGCAGCAGGTTGCCAAACTTCTCAAGACCCTCTCTATCCTTGGGTATTGGAGCTGATTTGTAGCATGGGGTCTCTGGGTTCTTGGTGGGTTGCTGGGGTTGGTGGCTTTTGAAACTGCCTGGTAAACATTGGGAGTGCAGGCATCCAAATACATTTCCCCAGAGAGAAGCTGCAGCTTATAACAGACTTTCACTCTGTGACCCCCCCCCCAAAGGTTATCAAATGAACACCATTTTTTTCAGGACAAAGTGGGCAATGCTGCACATGAGTGGACACCCAGAGACAGATACAGGGGATACCCTAGAGCAGAGGCCCACACAGTACCCATCAACACACATGCACTCCAATGGGCAGCACCTCCAGAGGGGAGCTGCACTTGCGCTAGTCTTTACAGCACTGAGCTTTCCAGCTGCTAGGACAACAGAAGCTCTGACCCCAGATCCTACTTTGTGAACAGAGGTAGGAGGAGAGCAGGCTGAGGAGAGGGCTGAATCTCTGAGAAGGCTATGGGCCAAACCTTGGGGTCACTTCACCTGCTGGAGAGAGGGAAGGGGCAGAGACACCTGAGTACACAGGGGCCAAGGGAGCCTATGCAGCAAGCTGCGTTGGGCGATGAGGATACAAGGTGTCTACTGAAAGGGGGTGGCTGCTCAGATAGTTGGGATAAGAGATGTGGGGAAACCACTCACCGGGGATGGCATAATGTGGTCCTGGGGCTCAGAGAAGGCTTTTTTAAATTTTTTATTCTTGAGGAGCTGCCACCTATAGGACTGCACTGCTGTGATCTTACCCTGGGCCAAAGATCACATCCCTAAAGCCAGCGTCTCCCACCAGGAAGCAGCGAGTTCTGTGGAAAAGCCAGTGAGATCTGGTGTCCTAGAAAGCCAAGGCTGACACTGGCACTTCTCAGCACAGGTAGACTACTTGCACACTCTCATACACACTCACGTAGCTACCCACACTCCCACAGCATGAACCTTGACACATTCACACCCATTCCCCACTCAGCAGCGTGCATACTTACACACTCACCCAATATGAGCACTCATATTTAGACCCACCTCATACCCAACACACATAGTCACATGCTCACTCAACAAACTTATTCGTGTGCTTACCCACACGCTCCCCCAACATTACACTTACATATTCACACACACCCACACTCACCAAAACGCACTCACATGCTTACCCCAACCCACACTCACCTAACATAGACATTCACCAGCATGGACAATCACATGGTCACCCACACCTTGCATGCACACCTCACCCAACATGCACACTTATGTACTTGCCTCCACCCACACTCACCCAACATATACACTCACTGAATCACACCTGCCCACACTTATTCAACATACAAATTCCTACTCACCCACAGTTACCAACATGTATATTCACATTCCACACTCAGTCAATCCCATCCCACATTCACTCAACATATACCCAACTCACACATGTGCTCACTCACATTCCACACACTCATTAAGTACCATGCATATGTTCACCCATACCTGCATTCACGCACTGTATATCACACAGTCACATGCTCACTTACACTCATAGAAGGTCACTTACACATATTTTCTCAGACTTACACAAGGAGAGACACACACACACACATACACACACAGAGGCACTCACTCCCACACATAGTCACACATACACAACTCTCTCTAACACACACACAGGTATTCACACGTGAGTACTTAGTTACTTTCTGTACTCGTGCTCACTCACTTTCCCTCACACTCCTGTTCACATGTGTTTGCTCACACACTACAGTGCCTCCTTTCTTTCGGTTCCAACAGAGGTGGCTTTCCCTGGGCACTGGTTGTCCTCCAGGTGAAAGCTTCCTGACCACCAGCACAGTGTCATTGGTTGGTCCCTTAGGGACTAGGTATACTTCATGACTTCCACTGCCTAGAATAGGGGAGATAAAAGTGGAACCAGCACTGGCTTCCATGAAGAACAGCTCTGGGCTGCAGCCACCACGTTCCAGTTGCTCTTCTTTGACACCCCACATTCTCCATAAACAAGTGGAGGCTTGGGGGTTCGTGATATGCTACGTGGAGAAAGTCAGGAAGTGTGTCCAGCGAGGGTAGAGGAGCTGCAAGCATTGGGACATGTTCTGAGAGCTGTGGCCTCCCTCCCCCAATTCATCAGATTTGGTCCCCTTTGTGGCCTTGCAGTGTGGGGAGATCCTTAGTGTCACTGTCCTTCTGTGAGTGAGAAGAGGGAGGAAGAGGCTGTTAGTGATCTTTGCTAGAAAGATGCCCATGAGGTGACAGCCACTAGGCTAATTCTCTGCTCCTTTCCTGTGCCCTTTTCTCTTTTCCTCTCGGTCTAACCTTATGCACACTGCGTTTGGACCTGCCACTCCAGGGTCTAACCTTATGCACACTGCGTTTGGACCTGCCACTCCAGGGTCTAACCTTATGCACACTGTGTTTGGACCTGCCACTCCAGGGTCTAATCTTGGTCCTCTCCTATGTTGTTCATGGCTACTCTTGGGCAACCTCAAAAAATGTTACCTTAGCCTAAGAAACTTGTAGGAAGCAGCCAGCTGGCCACCTTCTAGCCTGGTCTCCTTATTCCCAGCCCCTCTCATTTTCCTGAATCAGTTTATTCTGTCACTACCACCATGTACCCCCTCTCGATGGACCCTGTGGCTGCCCACCTTGCATTCCTTGGTTCAATTTCCCTTCTGCCACTTGGTGTGGCTGTCACAGTGTCTTCTGGGTTGGCAGTTTCTTGGTCAGGCCCAGATGCCTTGTCCCTGTCTCTGGTGGGTCCTGATTTATTCCCTTCCCCCTCATCTCTGCTATTTTCAGGCTGATACCAAGGCCCCAGGATCAACGTCCACCTGCAGTCATCCTGGCTGATTCTCACATCTGGGATGGGCTTTATTCAAAAATAGGGTCTTTGCAGATGTGACTAAATGAAGGACGGCATCCAATGAGTGTCCTTATAAGACAGAGGCAGAGAAGAATTTCCCATGCACACAGAGCCAGAGACCATGGACAACAGAGGCTCAGTAAAGTAGCCACCAGACAAGGAGCACCAGGAGTCACCAGGAGCTCAACAAAGCAAGATGTGTTCTCCTAGACCTCATCAAGGAGTACCTCCCTGCCAACATAACCCCTGAACCTCCCGATCATTTGTCACAGAGGTCCCAGGATAATTATATAAACCTCAACTTACTCACCAACCAAGAAGAGTCACTTTTCAAAGGATTAAAGGATCATCCACTGCACCTCCCTGCCTGCTTGGCCTCAGTAGATTTCACACTTTTGGAAAACTTTGGTCAGCTATGGTGTGTGTGTGTGTGTGTGTGTGTGTGTGTGTGTGTGTGTGTGTTGCATACCCTCTTCCTTAGTCACCCTTTGTGCAGTGGGAGCCTTTAGCAGAAGGCTACCTTGGATTCTTTGGGTTCTCAGGGTATGTGTGTCCTCAGAAGCCAAGGGAAACAGGGCTCAACCTTGTATGTCCAGAACAGAATCTATTTCTTCCTATGGGCTCTGTTTTCCTGAGATACCCCCGAGTGCCTAGAAGAGCATGGAGCCCACACTTTCAGAGCAGCCCTGCTACCCCCACTCCCAGGCCTTTCACCTCCTCCCTCAGACCCTCAGGGAGGGATTTTCTCCCTAGGGCCCCTGTTTCCATCTAGGCTCTGGTCCAGGATGCCTGGCCACTTGCCCCTTCTACAAGATCTGACTTGTTTAAACCTAAGCAGTGGATTTGGCTTAGGCTCCAGCTGAGACCTACTGAATGCAGAAGGCACCTGACCTGTAGTAAGTGCTCAGGAAAAAATCCCTCTTCCCAGCCCCATGCCTCTAAAATGCCCCTCCTTGGCAGCTACCCTGTTTATAGAACAGCTGTTTCCAATAACACATATTACTATGCACCTATGTATGTATGTCTACATGCTCATTTGCCTCTGTGTGTTTCTCTGTGCACAGAGCACGAATGGGCATACCTGTGTATGTATATGTTTGTTTTATGTATGTTCATGTGTAAATGTGTGAATGCATTGTGTATCATTGCTATGTGCCTGCCTAAGTTTCTATGAACATTAAGTGTAGAAGGCTTGTATGTGCATATGTGCTTGTGTAGCTATTTGTCTATGTTAATTTGTGTTTGTGTGCATGTGTGTTTCTCTCTGTACATATGTGCTCGTATGTTTGCATATTCATGCATGCTCACACGCAAGCTTGTGTGCTTGTGTGTGCATCTATGTATTTTTTGTCTCAGTGTGTTCATGTGTGCACATGTGGCTGTTCAGCAGGCTGATGGCTGCCCAGGGGGTCTCTGCTTTGAGCTCCATATGAACATGCCCACTGCCTTTGGTATTTCTGGTGCTCACAGCTCTTCTCCTCTCACCCCACTGTTCCACACGCAGCACACCAGGCTGCTTTGGTGCCATGACCCTGCAGTGTACGCTTCCTTTCCTTCTCCCTTCAGTCTGCCCCAAGGTCCAGGAAATCATACTCAAGCAAATGGTGGCATGGACTTGTCCTCCATGGGCCTTCTTATGACCAAAGCTGCTGTTCAGGATATAAATCTACTTTGCAACCCAATAAAAATGAAGGTAGGGGGACTGCTAGGCCCCGGAAACCATTTTAATGTAACTGATTTTTGTTTGTTTGTTTGTTTGTTTGTTTGTTTTGAGACCAAGTCTCATGTAACCAAGGTCATTCTTGAAGTTATTCTCTTGCTTCTGCCTCCCAAGTGCTAGGATTCGTGAGTGCACCTCCGCGGTTGGTTTCAGCTGGTGATTTTTTTCCAGTTCGTTATTGTCTAATAATTTGAAATGCACTCAATAGTAGAGTGAGTTTGAACAATTTAAATATATATGAAGATTTATTTATTTTTATTTTATATGTCTGTGCTCATGTGCAAGCCTGGTATCCACACAAGAGGGCATTTGGTACCTAGAAAGGAGATTTGGATCCCCTGCTTGTGAGCTTCTCAGTGTGGGTGCTGGAAACCAAACCTGGGTCCTGTGTAGGAGCCGCAGCTACTCCTAATTGCTGAGTCATCTCTCCAGTCCCAAGGCAGAGGAATTTACCCTTGTAGCCAAGACCAAATGCTGTGAAGATGGCGTCTACCTTTAACCATGACCTACCAGTCTCATGGGCTCCGGCCTGGGGCCTTACAGCCTTTGGTCTGGATAGTGTGGAGCTGTCTGGGGAATCCCCTCTCTGAACTTAACACCTATATAACACTTGTCCCCTAAGCTGGTGGTGATGGCACTGCCCTACTGGGTCCCTGATCTGAGACCTGCAGAAGATAGCCTTGTAAACTTTCCTGAAACGAGAGGGAGCAAAATGAAAAAAAAAAAAAAAAAAGTGACTGGGGAGATGGGAGGGGAAGGAACGTGTAGTGGGTGCTATGGAGGATCTGTTGATGTGAATCCTGCCCTCAGAACACCCACTAGAGAACACACTGACGGCTTCGTCTTTCTGTTCCTACCAGGACTTGTTGCTGCCTGCCCCTCCTTCCCACCCAGCATGGGGACCAGACTGAGGCCCTGCCTCCTGGCCCTTGGCCAGTGCCCTTGCCCTGTGTCTGCCCAGCTCAGCAGAGATTGCCAGGCTGTGGAGCACATGCCCCAGAATAGTGCTATGATGCTGCTGGGTGACATTCTATCGCTGGGCCACTACACTGAGTGGCACCTCCCATCCCCAAAAAGGATAAACCCGGGGACACTGGGTGTCTTGGTTGCCAGGCCAAGAGGGTATGGCTGTATATGAGAAGCCACAAACAATGCCTCTGGGTGCATCCTTCTGGCTTGCCTGTCACTCACACTGGCCTTGGCTGCTCTGTCACTGCATAGGGAAGCCCCGGTTCTCATGACTTGAGCAGGAAGCCTTCGGCTTAGCTCAGGCGCATTTTAGCCCTGTGGAGGTCTGTTTCTTTCCAGGGCAGCTTGTGTCCCCAGTCGGCCTGTTTCCCTAGACCCAAACTAGAGCCTCCCCCAGGATCCAGCTGCAGCCTGCACCAATATTCTGCCTGACGCCAAGGGTTTTTCCCTCTGCCCTTTCCTAGTGTTAGCATAGGTACTGGTCCCAGCCCAGACTGCAACACGCTGTTCTCCTAATTTCATATAGCCAGGCAGACAGGGCTCTTTCTGTGAAGCTCCCATCCTGAAGGGAGTGAGATCTAGGTTGGTAAGCCACCTCAGATGTGGCCTGAATTTTGAGTTCATCTTAAGAACAGTTGAGGCACCGGAAGGGAGGGGAAAATGGATAGGGCCTGGGCCTTAAATGTGGTCACTTGAGATGCGCTTTCACAGCTCTGGCCCTGAGGATGAGGAGGCCCTGCTTCTGAGGGCAAGGACAACAACAAAGAGGAAGCACAAAGCATGGAAGGAGGGCACGGAAAGGCAAAGGCTTTGAAGTGGGCTGAGAAGGCCCTTGCTTCACCTCTGTTCTCCTCTTGATGCTCAGTGATGTCCCAGAGAAGTGGCACATGGAGTCATATTGCACAGTGTTTCTTTAATTGAAGGACAACGGACCTCATAAGCAGCACTCCCCCGTGCTGGGTGCAACTGATTCCCAACCAATTCCTACCACAGAAGGGACCCAGAGGTGAGGAAGGGGGACCTAGCCATCTTGGGGAGAAGGCAGGGGCCAATGCAAACTGGTTCTGGGGGCTCTGGTGGCCTGATGAGCCTCTCCAGGGGCTAGGAAGCTTCCTGCTCCCCATCTTCATAGCAAAGTATGGCCCCTTTCCTGGACAATACAGACAGAATTCTGGGCCTCAACCTTCCAGCTTCCTTCAGGACTGGGGATCAAGTGACAGGCAGGGCAATCAGGGAGATAGTTGCCCCAGATTTCTTTGTGTGGAGACTGACCAGAGACCTGTGATGTGAAGCAGAAAGCAGCCTGAGGCAGATGGTCAGTGTGTGTGTGTGTGTGTGTGTGTGTGTGTGTGTGTGTATGCCTGTGTATGTGTGTGCCTGTGTATGTGTGTGCCTGTGTGTGTGTGTGTGTGTGAGTGTGTGTGTGCATGCGAGGGAGACAGAAATTGAGTGACAGAGGCATAAGCAGAGAGATAGAGAGACAGAGATAGACAAAGACAGAAAGATGTGAACTGGGTCCAGAGAATGGCAGGAGGCAGATCTACAGCCCCAGAAGGGAGAATCGTGCTAAAGGCAGCTGATAAGGCCCAAGAGAGCTAGAAGTCAGACATGGGTGAGGAAGAGGAAGAACACATGCCTGGATGCACCAGTAGCTGTGGCAGTGTGCTGTGCCCACCTTTGCTGGGCCCTCCTGCCACAGATATCTGAATTTCAGGATGAATAAGAAGAAAGATTTATAGGGAGTCTCTGAGTGGACATGGTAGGTGACTGTTAAACCTCAAAAGCTGAGGGGAATGGGTAAGGGGGCCAGGCCATGTGCATATGCGCATGCTTGAGAGCCAGGGATAAGCTGTGGTGCGGTGGGAAGTTAACGTTGGGGAAGAAAGGTGTCGTATGTGGGGCTTTGCTTCTTTGCTTCCCCTTCCCCTGTGGAACATGCGACTATGCTCCTCAGAGACTCTCATCAAGGCCACCATGGTGGCTACCACTGCCTCTACTTCTTATAATTTCCAAACTGGATGGCCAGGCGGTCAGTGACGCAGCGGAAGGTGGCTGGCTGCACTTCCCAGTAGGGCACAGGGTTGTTGAAAAGGCTGATGCCATTATAGTAGGCCCTCTTGACTCCGAAGCCCATGGGGCAGAAGTCGTTGATTCCCACCTTGGTGATGTTATTGGAGTGCAGATAGACCACCTAGGGGCAGAGCAAATGTGTCTCGGGCTTTTTGTCAGGGCTCAGTGCCTCAGACCACCAATCCCAATCTCTCCCAGCCTGGGTGACAGAGGTTGTGGGCAACATGGAGGGTAGACGTAAGAAGGATCAGACCTGCCTCCATGTTGGATCCCATCAGTCACTTCTTAGTGTCCTTTTGGTTACCCTTTGAAGGCCACTTGGTGGCTTTTCCCACAACTGAGAGGTGGACATACCTGAGTATGTTGGTGGGTGTTGACTAGGATTAAGGCACTGGTATTTGGATAGACCCAGGCCAGGATGAAGAGCTCAGGTGAAGTATATCAACAAACGGTAAGTTGGGAAGGGTGGGGCGGGACTGTCTTGGCCAGAACAAGGGTGTAGGAAACATTGATACTGACACAGTATCTGTATAGGAAATATGGTGCCTTAGGTTAGAAGCTCTCTGGTGGTAGAAAGGTTACTGGCCACTAGAGGGTGCTCTTAGCCCGGCATGGGCTGTGCTGCCCTGGCAGGCGCGGGGAGGATGAAAGTGCTTTCTTTCATTACAAATGGAGCTGAGATTAAAAATAATAATAACAAAATTAAAAATAGATTTTAAAAATTGAGGTCCAAACTAAGTGTGGGAAAGACCTACTTTGCCCATGCGGTTGGAAGCTAAGTCAGGGAGGGTGACTCCCCTTCCCCAGATACCCCATAGATGGGAGTTAGCACTGCCTTCCTGTGAGCAGGAAGTGGGTTGCATGAGGGCAAGAGACCGGACCCAAAGGGCAATCTAGGTCCTGTTTTGTTCTCCACCCTGGGCCTCTGTCAAAAAGGGGTCAGGGGGATCCAGGCAGCTAAGAGGCTGGTGCCATGACTCCACCTACACTTGGAGAGCCAGGTCTTACCTGAAGCAGCTTGAGATCTGGGAGACCAGCAGGCACCCGGGACAGCTTGTTGTTGTCCAGGTGAAGTTCTCTCAGGGTAGGCAGAAAACTCAGGCTCCCATTCTCAATCATCCGGATCTGGTTGTGGCCTAAACCTAGCCTGAAGAGAAATGGATTAGAGGCTGTCAGAGGCTGGAGGAGAGGACAACTCAGGGACAGAGGACTTGGGTGCCACCTTATAGCCTGACCCCATTTGGTAATGGATCCCTGCAGCCCCCAAGGGCTGCCCCAGTCCCACCTGTACAGCTTGGAGTATCGAAGTAGGTCTTCCAACTCAATCGCTTGGATTTTGTTGTGGTCCAGGTGAAGTTCATTCAGGGTCTCAGGGAGATCTACCCAGAAGAGAGCATGCTGGGAGGTAAGTGCAGGCTCTGGGGCAGGTGGAAGGCCCGCTCTCTGCTCCAGGAGGGTCCTGCTGAAACACATGGGGCAAACCCTCATCTGTGCTCCTGGAGCTCTGGTACTGACACTTTCCTACCTTTGGGGATGCCGGTGAGCTTGGCCTCTGAGATGCGCAGGTAGTTGAGCTTCAGGCCATCAAAGGCTCCTGGTTCAAAGCCACTGTTCTCCAGGGGGTTCCCACCCATCTCTAGGAGAGAAGTCCTGTCAGCCTGGGAGCCAGGCACTGACACCCCACCTACCAGCAGAGCCTGTTCTTTTCTGGCTCTTCCCACCTCCTTAGAAAGCAGCTTATGAATTTGCCCAGCTAACTAACTCCAGCTGTTCTTGGCCTCTGGGAGCTGGGAAGCAAGAGCAAAGTGTGGAGACCCAGAAAGAAAGCCACCCAAGTTCTGCTGCTATGGTGGTGCTCTCTACCGGCCCAGTCTTTCTGTGTCCTAACCCTTCCCTTTACCACGATAATTACTCAAGTTGGTGTTTGCTTTTCTTCAGAAACATACTGGTCTTCTTTTAGACTATGTTTGAGACTCTTTGTTGAACTGAGCCTTTATAGCCACCCCAGTCTCCTTCATCACGACCTAAAACAAGCATCTGGAACATTCTGAGGCATACAGGGCCTCTCCATGACTGCACGGGACAACCTAGGACCCAGATGTCCTGGCTGGAATAAATGTCCTCTACCTGTCTTCTTTATGCCTGATGTCAAGGTACAGACTACTCTCACCAATGCAGTTCATGTTGCGGAGCCCACTGAACACGCCCTTGGGCACTTTTCGGATACGGTTGTCATGGATGCGTAGCTCTACCAGGGAGCTGGGCAGGTTGGGAGGAATCTCCACCAGGTGATTCTTGGAGATGTAGAGTTTCTGTAGCTTCCGCAGAGGGCTAAAAGCCTTCTCATGGATCTTGGAGATCTTATTGTTTACCAGGACCAGGGCCTGAGGCAGGACAGGCATCCAAGGTGAGCATCGCCACCTCCCCCCACCTCCCCTCTCCTGAACTTGCTAATGAGGGCACTTGAGAGCCATCTGAACCTGTTTGGTCTCATGGAAGTCAGTCTGTGTTGGTGAGCAGAGTGCAGGGCAAGTTTCTCTAACAGCTATAATGGAATATATGCGTTCTCTGTTGTTCACCGGAGCCAATAAAATGCAAAGCTTTCCCTCAGAAAAGGGGACTGACTGACCTGAGGGATTTTGACTTGCACCCACGCACATGGTCTTAGTTATCCCTGCTCCAGCCACTCCCGGCTTATCTCAGGACTCCATTTGTTCCCAGCCCCTCTGCCCAGCCCCATTCGTGAGCACCCCTCCTCCCAGTCCCAGGGACATCATATTCTTCCTCAGAAAGGGCAGGAGGCTGGAGGAGGCTTACATAGAGGTGCTGGAGGCCTTTGAAGTCATCTTTGCGGAGCTCGGAGATGTCATTGTTCTGCAGGTCTAGCAGTGTAGTGTCAGGTGAGATTTCCTTGGGCACAGTCTTCAGACCTGGGGGCCAGCACCATCACCAGCATAAGCCTGGCTCGTCCAGTCTGTTTGTCACAGCTGGTATAAAGGGATGGGCACACACACGCATATGGACACACACAGAGACACTGGTACAAATGCAGGGACTCTGAGATAACAGGTGCCAGCTTCAGAGATCGCACATCCTATTTGCTTTTCATGTGCCAGGCACTGACACCTGCGTATCTACTCTCATTCTAACACCTCGGCCTCTGGTAACTCACACATTCCCACTCCCGCCATTCTATACTCGCCCCACAGGGTAGCACGTGTGTCCCTTTTAGTTGGGGCTCCCAGGCAGAGCCTGTGCCTCTCTCTACACTCTCACCCTAATTGCCTAGCGACTCACCCAAGTCAGAGCACTGCACAACCCGCAGGTGGCAGTGGCAGCCGAAAGGACACATGGCACTGAAGGTAGGTGTGACAGAGTCCAGGTCAGGGACACCTGAGGTGGTGTCTGAGCCTGAAGCCTCCTCATCATTCATCATGAGTAGCCCATCATCCAAGGTGAAGTCCCAGAAGCCCTTCTGCTCAAAGGGTAAGGCCTGGCTCAGGGCTAGCAGCAAGGTGAGGAGCCACAGCGGACGCATGGCCAATGTTCCTGGGAGCAAAAAGGGAGAAAGAGGAGCTGTAGGTCAGCACCAGCATCACCATCTGGACCCTTTTCTCCCAGCAGCAGCAGTGGCTCTGTGTGTGTGTGTGTGTGTGTGTGTGTGTGTGTGTGTGTGTGTGTGTGTGTGTGTGTGTGTGTGTGTATGTTGTGTGTGTGTGTGTGTGTGTGTGTGTGTGTGTGAGAGAGAGAGAGAGAGAGAGAGAGAGAGAGAGAGAGAGAGAGAGAGAGAGAGAGAGAGAGAGAGAGAGAGAGAGAAGAGGGAGGGGGCACCGTATTTCCCCATCCCTCTCCAGGCATGGCTAGGAGGCAGCAGAGGGAGGAGGCATGGGTAGGAGGCAGGGTAGGAGTGCTGGCTGGCCAGAGGGCACCTCTTTCCACTCCCCTCCTCTTCCTGGAAGGACTTGCTTTCATTGGGCAATGAAATATCTCAATCAGCTCAAGGCTGCCCCCCCTCCCATCCCACAATGAGTCAGTCAGTGCCCACTTCACCGCCTGATGGTTGGGGGTCAGTGAGGCCAACTGGAGACTGAGATGAAGCCCAGCTATTGGCCCCACAGGCCACCTGGCCAATCCCTCTTGAGAGTGAGCTTGGAAGAGTCAGATGCTATTAGTTTAACTGCATGCTGAATGAGTCATCCCATCCCTTTCACTGCCTGAGCCCCTTCACAGTGCCCACGTTGCTCTAAGAAGGTCCAGAGGCCAAGGCATGAAGTGGGAGGAGAGGAGAAGGGGGGAGGGGAGGGGACAGGGAAGTGGGGAGCCTAGGAGATTCTCTAATACTGAAGCAACAGCAAGGCCAAGTCCTGGGGTTCAGAGCATCAACACTTCTCATTTTCCTTCCTCTCGTTCCCCAGGACTCAGCCTGCAGAACCTGGCCTTTCCACATGGACCTCTGCTCTTTGTTTGTCCCCACGGCCCCTGGCATACTGAAGAGGATCCCAAGAAGAGTAGAGAAGAGTAGGCTGCTGCCAGAGTAACAGGGCAGGGTCGGGCTTGTCTGGAGGCCCCCAGGCTGAGGCAGCAGGGTGGGGGTGGAGACTCTGCACTGCCTGAGCCTGCCCCCTAGCACCCTCATCTCCTGTTTCTTTCTCCTGCACTCAACCACCCAAGCAGAGCCTAGACTTCAGGATGAGGCCAGAGCCCTGCCTTTCTTCCTCCTCCTTCTTGCCCAATCCATGGCAAAGGCTCAGGGTATTTTGGGAATCCACGGTGGTCTTGCTAGCCTCCCAGGCTTGCAAGTCTGGGATTGCTCTGCTGTATGGGTGGACGGAAAACATAGCCTCCTGAAGATTTGAAGCAGGCAGGCCCAGTTCAAGGAGGACTCATATGGGTCACATTTTGGTGTGGAAGTTGGGATATTTGGGGCTCCATCTGAGCTAAATAAGACCCTCTGAGCTCAATTGCTGGAGGCAAAAGTGGAAGGAGCCCAGTTGACAAAGGGGGCTGGGCAGATTTCTTGCTGCTTTGAAATCCTTATCACTGGCAGAGGTGTGTGTGTGTGTGTGTGTGTGTGTATCTGTGTATGTTGCAGTAGGGGGAGACTGGAACATCCTGGTTTGGTTAGACTTAGGCATAAACACTGCCTATCTAATGGCTGTCAGTCCCAGAAGAAATCTCACCCTCTGTTGTTGCTTGAAAAGTCCTAGGTTTGTTGGGGGGGGGGAGCACCCATATATGCAGACCCAATCCCCGTGGTTCTCATGACTTTTCCTGGCTTCCATCTTATACCAGTGGACAAAAGGGTCTGCACAGAGGTTAGGGCTGCTTCCTGGAGAGAATAGAGCAGCCTTCCTGAGCCCCAAAGGTCACACAGCAAAGTAGGGGACACAGCCAAAGGCTTTGCTCAGTTTCTTTTTTATATGCAGATGTGGTTATGATGATGACTCCTGAGGTCATAGGAGGTCCTCAGCTGGAAGAGTGTCCAGAGTCCCTCAAGATGTCCACCCAAGCCTGGCTCAGGAAGACATAGGGGATACCCCCAGAATAGACAGAAAGACCAGTTATCCCTCAGCCTGCAGCCTGAGAGAGGAGCAAGAGCAGCTCAGATCAGACAAAAGAGACAGAAGGAAGGCCAGAGAGCAAGATGGAGTGGCAGAGAGGGAGTGAGACACTGCCCTCACCTCTCTGCACTGACCATCCACCTGCCTGGCCCCTCTGCCAAAGCTGCTACCCTGCAGGAAGATGAGTCAGGGCTAGACTTTCTGCTCAGCTGAGCTAGGTGACCCATATTCCACCAGGGAAGATGGCATGGATTGGGATGCAGTTGGACAGATCTGTTGGAACTACAGAGAGGCCCAGAGATCTGCACAGGGCGTCCCTGTCCTAGGCAGGAATCTCACCCCCTAAGCCTTGTCTGGCACTCAGACACTCAGGACATGATGCTCCTCTGTGGCCACTGCAGTGTCTTCCGATTACAAACCTCCTTCACCCAGAGAAAGGAGCTACTGGACCCTAGGTGGACTTATAAGACTATATATGAGGGGACACACCGTGAGGGATCCAGAAGGAGTTAGGAGAACAATATTGGGAGATCTCAGCCTGTTGTCAGTTCCAGTCCAGGCTCAACCTGGGGTAGGAGGCTCAAAGGCCATGCAGAGGAGAGATGGCTTTTGGCCGCTTTTTTCAGGGCTCAAGGCTTGATGGATAGGGGCCAGGCAGTTTTCCCAGTACGGCTCTCATTTTCACTCAGAAAACTGGCACTAGACTCAGTACCCATATTCTGCAGGGAAGGGGGCATGCCAAGCACAGAGCCCACAGAAGGGGAGTCCATCAAGTCAAGGGAGTGCAGAGGGAAGGTGAGGCCTACAAAGAAGAGCTGATTTCTTCCAAGTGCCCTGTTTACTCAGCCTGAACCGAGTCCAGCTTCGGACACACTAGTGTCTGAGCTTTCAGTGTTGCTGCTGCGCCATGGATGAGGATAGCTTCTGGGAAACTCTGATCCTGTAAGTGGAGAATGCAGAACTGGGGAGAATCACCAAGTGGGGTGATGGTGACAGCTACAGGGAGTCTCACATGCCTCCCCTTTTCAACCCCCTCAAACTGATCCCTCGTCCCTATACACTGAGAGCACAGGCATCGGTTCAGTCAGAAAGGGGTCAGCCCCTGTAAGACTTCTGGAAAGCTCCTCCCATCCCACTTCTCCCTGCCACCCAGGCTTCCAGGTCTCAGTTGATCTTCAGTGGACTGTTTGGCTACGTCCTTAGGCTCCATCAAAGAGCTCCTCAGAGCGAAGGAAAGACGTGGTCATCATGGTAAGCTGAGTTTGGCAACACAGGGTGAACAAGGAGAAGGACTGGGTTTCCTGGAGCCTGTGCCACCACCCCAATAGGGCGCTCCTTGTCTGCCCCTCTGAAAGCCAGTGTAGTTCTCCATGCAGGACTTCTCTGGGCAACAGCCAAGCAAGACTTGCTGGAAGTCTCTGAGAACATGGAAGGGCTGTGCCAGGCATTCAGGCCAGGCCCAGGGCGGCAGGACAAGGCTTGAGGTCTGGCAGCCTCTGAGAGCTTGCCTGCAGATGTGGGACTAGCAGCTGCCAAGGGGCAGACGCTGCATGTAGTCTCAGCAGCTCCAGCCGAGCACTTGAGTGTCAACCAGAGGGATGGGATGTGTGCTTCTCTGTATGCCACAAGGTGAGCAGAATCTGAGCCTAGTTGGCCAGGGCCACGTCTTACTACCTGTGGCCCTTGCACTGACACAGTAGCTGGGCAGTCAGATGCATCTCTCCAACAGTGTTAGGGGTGGGATTTACCTGAACATAGGTATCAGAGGTGCCTGGGCTACATAGAGATGCTGAGTACGACAGGGGTGAGCTTTCTAGTCCTCATTCCCTGCCCTACTGAGAAATTTCTGGAAAGGAGCAACCACTCCTGGAGAAAGAGAGTAGCAAGGCAGCAGGTTCCAGACTGCAAAGAGCCCCCTTTCTTCCCATGTCTTGGGGTTCCTGAACTCTCTCTCAAATACCAGGCTCTGTAGTGCTTGCCAGGAACTCTGGCTGGAGGGCGATTCAGTCCTAAGCATTAAGCTGGAAAGACCCAGAGCCTCTTCCTCTTCCATCTTCCCAGGCTGACTGGGTTCCTGGATGCTTGCAGCCAGGTATCCACTAAAAGCCATGGAAAGGCCATAGCCGGGGCTGCCCAGACTCAGAACAATCAGGAATTAGGGAAGAAGGTGATTCTAGTGAAGAGACATGCCCAGAGTCCCAGACAGAGCTGAGGAACATTTGGCTGTGGGCTGTAAAAGTGGGGTAAGAGGCCTACTGACCTGGAAGAGGACAGGAAACAAAGCTCTGCTCTTAAGCCCTAGAGGAGCTGGCCCAGCAAACACTAGCTTTGCTCTGAGAATACCCGCATCTGTTGTTTTCCGGAGGATGCTCTGAAGTCTGAATGTGGGTAAATGTGAGCCACATCCTCCGTTCCCCATGCCCCACCCCATTAGATTTGCAGAAAAAGGACTCTGTGGGTAGCCAAGGTGTCACTTTGTGATGCTGACCTTCCCCAACCCAGTGTGTTTGAGCACAAAGGAGTAAGAGTCCCTTGGACATGAGGAAGGGCCAAGGAAAGATGCCACCTGTCCCAAAACCCAGCGGGCAAAACCAGAACACGGGTCCTTTGGTTGCTTGTCTTTGGAGCTGGCTGTACTTTCTCTGCAGTCTTTGGCCCATTTATGGCTAGGTGTCCAGGAACATCCATCCACACTGCCTTGGTGTAGGTGACGTCCTGTGCTAGGGTGTCTCCCTACAACCAATTTACCTCCCTACGCTGGAGAAGGTCTGCTGTTGGGACTGTTGAGATGTAGGAGGCCGACTAGAAAATGGGTGGGGCATTTGAGAGCAGGGGCAAAAGGAGGGAGAGCAGGAGGGAGTCGGTGGGTATAAAGGGAATCTGGGGGCACTGGCGAGGGGGAGCAAGGAAGCTGAGGGGCTCCAGTAGGTGGAGTATCAGAGGCCCTTGGTATTGTGGCCTCATTGAGGAGACACGCTGAGAATCTTGTGGGACCAAGTACAAGTGACGTCTGGAACAAACTTATGGTTCTCTGTTTGTATAGGGAGAGAAAGTGAGAGACCATGGTGAGTGAGCTCAGGCAAAAGGGAGATTGGGATGGAGTCTAGTCCCCCTTCCATCTCAAAACAGGGTGACAAGGAATCAAGTCCTCTGGCGAGGGTCCCAGTGCAAACTGTCAAGTATAGCCTCTTCCCAAATCTCTCTTTGGAGGACTTGACCCTGCAACTGGAGGGCTACAGGACGTGTTGAAGAGAGCTCTTTCTTCCCTCCATATCATCCTTTCCCCTTCTATTCCACCATGTTGCCAATCCTCCAACAGCCTAGGACTTTGGGGGCGCGGGACTGGGGAAAGATTTGGGTCAGTACTACCAGGTTACTTGACATGGTGGTCAGTGGTTGGCATGCTCATCTGGTCCAGATTCGCTTTTCATGGAGGGGGACCTTGGCCCCTGTTCTGGGCAGGAAAGAGAAGCAGCAGTAGACCCAAGTCCTTTGGGGTGGAGAGACCCGGTGTAGAGGTGGGCCAGAAAGGCTCAGCTGCCACACCCAGGTGGCCAGCAGCCTATGATGCTCTCTCTACTGCCTTGCTCAGAGTCTCCTCCTGCTGCCTTGCCCTAGCGGTTTAGAGGCAGACCCACATCCTCCTGTCAGTACAGCCACATTGCCTGCCCTCAAAGGCTCACTTCCTTTGGCCTTCAGCAGCAATACACAGTCATGTTCTACACAAAGCACCCCTGCCCATCCACAAGCTCTCCTAGGGTGTGGGGAGCACAGGCAACTGAGTGCAAGCCCAGATGTCAGTCTTTGGGACTTTTGTCACCTAAAGAGCATTGTCAGCTTGTCTCAATCCCAGTCATTACAAAGCAGAAAGGAATACAGGCAGAAGCCTCTGGAGATGGTATTGGAGCCTCCCAGGTGCTATGTCCTTGGCCCAATGAAGATTTCCTCTGTCTGCCCCACCTCATAGGGTCCTGGGCCTCTTAATCTGGGGAGATGGGAGCCTGGTCCCACCCCTAGGGTAGTGACAAAGTACTCTAGTCCCCCAGCCTCCACTGGACTTGGTGAACGCCCAGTTGACTCTGTCTCTCTTGCTTCTTCTCCTTAATCCCTTGACAGGACCCTCAGGGCCGCAAGCCAAGTTTGTCCCTTCGAGCATGGCAGAATTGCCCCATTTTCTACCCCCATCCCACCCTCTGCCCACCGTGCATCTCAGCTCAAGAGGCTTCCAGAAATAGGACTGAGGCAACCCAGGATCCCTATAGCTGGGGCTCCTCGGACCCACACCTTGCCCAGGAGAGGGTGGAAGCAGGGCATGAGTCTGTGGTGAGCTTGGAGTACCAGGGCAAGGTGCCCCAGGAGGGCCTGGGAGCACAAGTCTCGCAGACTACTCCAAGGGGAGAGTGGGCCAGGGCTGAGTTTTGCATTGGCCCTAGCCTCCCTGACCTGGCCAGATGCCAAGCCCCCAAGAAAAGCTGAGCTGAGGGATCAAGGTTAGCGGGAATGGAGGATGTGCCTGGGCCTTGCCATGAGGGATAGGGCTGTGGGTAGAGGTAACATACCAGCCACCCAGCCCTGCTTCGGTGATGCTCTGGACAGTAGCCCAGAGGGAGCTCCCTGATGCCCACTCCTGAAACTGAGAGGCAAAGCATGGGCGAGCTTAGCGACTGAGCACAATTAAAGGGGAAAGGGAAAGGGAAAGGAAGGGTAGGAAGAAAGGCCAAGGGAAGAGGGTCAAGAGAGGAGGCAGGAATGGGATAAAGACCAAAGGCTGTTGATGAAAGGACACAAACCAGGAGTCTTTGCTGGGCGCCCTGGGGCATGGAGAGAGCAGTAAGAGGCAGTGGAGGTACAGACACTGGGACAGCAAGACTACAGGTTGAAGCAGTAGATGCAGCAGGGCTGGTGTGGGGACAGCAGGATCGCCAGCATCTTTGGGTTGGTGAGGGGACAGCATAGTCAGGAGTGAAGACAGCAAGGACAGATTGAGGTCTTTGTGGGAAGAGAGTGGAGTCAGTTCCAGGCTTGAGCAGGCCCTACCTGGGGGCAGGGAAGCAGCCAGATGTCGGCTGGATAGTTGGTGGGCTAGGATGTCAGGCTCTTGGTGTGTCTGTCCGTCGCCAACCGGGAGCAGCTGCTCACTCCTGGGCAGTTCGTGAAGAGAGGGAGACAGAGGCGGTGGGAGGGAAGCTAAAGGCTGCGCGGGGCGGGCGGGCCGACGGGGAGGGGACAAACAGGGAGGGGCAGAGAGGGAGAGAAGGAGGGAGGGAGGGGGCTGAGTGGAGCAGAGAGGGAGAGAAGGAGGGAGGAAAGGCAGCTGGGAGGGAGGGGACAGGCTTCCTGCCCCCCTGGCAGCTTCAAAGGAAGCAATTTTCTTGTAGACGGCTGGGCTATGTGGCACCCCTCCCCCTCCCCCCAACCCTGGCCCCTGCCTCAAGCACAGTTTGAAAGGACACACATTCACTTACTTAGGGACAGACCCTTGGTGTCTCTGGGCAGACAGCCTCCCAGAGTCAAACTTTTCACCATCCAAATGGGGACACTGAGGTGCTTGCTGGCAGCTGCCAGGCAGAAGAAAGAGAGGAAGATGAGAGAAGGTAACCGGATGGCTAGGACAGTGAGTGGCCCTGGGATTTTGTTCTCATCCCACCCAGAACTTCTGCCTGGTCTGAACCGGGATTGGGAAGTTGGGGGGTGGGGGGGTGCCTAACGAATTGTAGGTTTCTTGAAGGACTTGATCTGGGCTCCTCTCTGTAAGCCTTACTCACTGTCCCTTCCTCCTTTAAAAAGAGGCATTTGCTCCCAGAGTCTAGAGACCTTCTTGGCTCCCATCCCTGAAGTCTTTGAGAGGTTGGCAAAGCTCATCTGGAGAGGAGGAACCAAGTCCCTTATCTTCTTGCCATAACCATGATCTCTCTTGGGGACATTTCCTCTGGTTACTTTCTGGGCCTAACTGGGCTAGCCTGCTAAACCTCAGCTGCTTCTTGAGGGCCAAAATGAGGCTTAGTCCCAAGTGTAGCATCTACCTATCCAGTGATGTCCTACCCCTCTTTAGCCAGTGCAGTTTCCAAAATGTAAGGTGAGCCCTGAGGTGGTAGGAGAGGCTGAAATCTGAAGAAGGAACCAGGGACCAAGAATATGGAAGGCCATACAAGGAAACTTCAGGTGAGGGGAAAACTCAAAGGAGGAGATTAAGAGGGAGGGAGAGGCCCCCTGGAGAGAGGGCAAGGTGACGGCTTGAGGGGGTCTACGAGTTCCCAGCTGGGGATGAGTCTCCAGTAAGGATTTTTTTCTGGAGCCAGAGTCAGCTCAGGGTTGAGCTTTCCTTCAAGAAACGTATCCTCTGACTACAGAGAGGAGAAAAATGGGAGAAGCAGGATACGGGTTAGGGGGTTCCAGGAAAGTGGGGAGCACACAGGCCTTCCAGCCTGAGGCTGTTAGTTCTATCTTCTTTCATTCTTTTGTTCTTTCCTTCCCCACTCATTCATTCACTCATTCATGTATTTTTATGTATGTATTTATTTAGAGACAGGATCTCATGTAGCCCCAGCTAGCCTTCAACTCACCATGTAAGTGACGCTGGTCTTGAACTCCAGAGCTCCTGTCTCTGCCTCCTGAGCACTGGCATTACAGGGTACTTTACCATGTCCCATTCGGCGCACATCTTTTTTCTCTCTTCAGTACCTGTGATGGGAGCAGGGTCTTGTATACGCCAAGTAAATGGTCTCCCATTGAGCTACTCTGAGCTCCTGGCCTTTGCTTTTGTTCTATTTATACTCAAACATACCTGGCCATTGGCCGAGCAATACTCCTGGAAGCTACAGAGCCTCATGGAGCCTCCAGTTGTCTGTTCACAGCCTCTTTGTGATAAATCTGGCCTACTACTCTCCAGTGAATCTGAACTCCGGTACCTATTCATCCAGGCTAAACATGTCAGTAGAAACCAGGCTCAGAGAGGGAGCAAATGTTAAAGCAAGTCCAAGGCACATATGGAACATTCAGCTTTGTAAGTGTAGCCAATGGCTACATTATGTCTGGCCCGTTCCTGTGAGATGTCCAGAACAAGCTCTCCAATAGAGACAAAGAAAAAACAGATGAGTAGGAATGGGGGGCTAGAGGAGGGACAGCTGAGTACACGGGTCTTCTGGAATGAAAACATCATTACATTTATTTTGTTTATTTTATGTGTGAGGGTAGGTAGGTATGCATGTCATGTACATATGAGTAGAGGTCAGCTGACAATCACTGGGAGTTGTTCATCTCCCTCCACCATGTGGGTCCTAGAGATCATACTCAGGGCATCAGGCCCACTGAGCCATCTTACCAGTTCTGAGTCTTCAGTTTGAAACAACAAAAGTGCTCTGAATGAAAAACTGCTTTGTGTATTATATATCTTTTTCCTCCTCCTCCTCCTCCTCCTCCTCCTCCTCCTCCTCCTCCCTCCTCCTCTTCTTCTTCTTCTTCTTCTTCTTCTTCTTCTTCTTCTTCTTCTTCTTCTTCTCTGCTTTTGAGACAAAGTCTCACAAAGTAACCTTGAACTTGTGGTAATCCTTCTGAATCTGCCTCCTGAGTACTGAGATTACGAGAGTGGTCCATTTCTACACCCAGCAAGTATATTTCAACAAATCTTTCTTTTTTGTTTTGATTTTTGAGTTAGGGTTTCTTGTAGTTCAATGCTGAACTCAAAGTTGCAGTCCAGAATGACCTTGAACTCCTGATCCTTCTGCCTCTACCTCCTGAGTGCTGAAATTAGAGGCACGTGCCACCATGCCCAGCTAGGGTTTTTATTTTAAGGATGAAACCTCACAGAATATATACCCACTGTGCCATGCATCTTTTTGCAAAATCCATGTGAACTATGGTATCAGCTGGCCTGGGCCTGCACTGTTCTAGTAGCTGTTATTCAGGCCCAAGTGCCCCAGACCTCCTTGAGAAGTGGTCACAAGATGGAGTTGCCATGACACAGTAGATCAGTGGTTCGCAACCTTCCTAATGCTGGGACCCTTTAATACACTTCCTCTTGTTGTGTCGATCCCCCCAACCATGAAATTATATTCATTGCTACTTCATAACTGTAATTTTGCTATGGTTACAAATTGTAATGTAACTATCTATGTTTTTCAGTGGTCTTAGGCTAAGGTGGTCTTAGTTTAATGAAAGGGTCATTCAACTCTCAAAGGAGTTACAAGCCACAAGTTGAGAACCATTGCACTAGAGGGACTCCCAGGGCATAGCTCCGAGGCAGGTATGGATTCTTGTTTCTGGCCTCAACAGGTCTACTACACCTAGAATCAGAGAGAGGCCCAGGAAGACTTTCTGGAGAAACCATGAACAGTGAGCAGACTAGGGTAGGTAGAAGAGAGCCTGTGCCTTGCAAAGGGTGTAGGAAGCAGCTATGAAAAATGTGCCCTAGGGGTAGGTGGGAGACTGAGCAGTAAGCTCAACTGTCTTCCTTCCTGGATGGAGCTTGAGAGTGTGCCTGGAAGGTCCTTATGTCTGTGGTTTACAGTCTGCAATAAGCTATAACTGCATGCCCAGCCCAGGGCCCATTGAGTCACTCAGCCTGGCCCTCTAATTTGGGGGCAACTCCCAGACCATGCAGGCAGCACCTCAGTCTTTGAGCCTGGCCCTCTCTTTTCTAGTTCCCCTTCCTCATGCCTCAGCTCTCTCTCTGAGGAGGCATGGAAACAATCTGGACCCCAGCTGTAGCAAGGCTGAGAACAGAGAAGCAGCAGCAGCAGCAGCAGCAGCAGCAGCAGCAGCAGGCTCTTACCCTCTGCCCTCTCATTCCTGGAAGGAGGCAGGGAAGGCAGAGGGAACACAGTGGGGGTGGGGGCAAGACAGGAAGGAAGACTAGGCATTTCCTGAAGCCTCTAGGACTCCTAAGGAGGAGACAACTATAGAGCTCTCTTAGCTCCCCAGGAAGCAGGGCGGCCTTGTGCATGGGGGTTGGGAAACCAAGCGCATCATCATCAGTACCTCCTGTGTGTGACTCCAGGCTACCCGAGACAGGGACAGGCCCCAAACAACTCTAGCTTGTATGATTCCCTAGAGGCCTAGAGAAGGTTACACGATCTTGGGGGGCTACGCAGCCTCCCCTGGATGGCCTTACAGCCTGAGAAGCCCTTTCATTTGCTGACGAGAGCCAAGAATGTATGGAGGAGGATAACCCTTTAGATGTATGAGGCGCACCCCTTGAGCAGCCGCCACTGTTTCTGGGAGATGTTGTACTGCTGTGGGCACCTGCCATGGGCACCTGCACTACCCGGGCACCTGGCTAGGAGACACTGCTGACTTCCTGTTCTGAGCAGCCAGCGCTTCATCCAGTCCATGGCAAGAGCTGGTAGGAGGGCAGTACATGAGACAAGTAGAAGGGCCTATGTCTTGTGGAAGGGCCACAGAGGAAGGGGAGCTAAGAAAAGAAGAGGCATCTTTTCCTAGGCAGCGGAATCTCTGCCTGGCCTGTGTGGAAAAGGACCTGGCATCAGCTGCAGCTTGTCCCCCTCGACAGCTGGTTTGCAGCTGTTCTTGCCCTAGCTTCAGAGAGAGAGAGAGAGAGAGAGAGAGAGAGAGAGAGAGAGAAAGAAAGGGCACCCACAGGGCAGCTGTGAACATATTGTTGGTTCTCTGTGAGCATAAAATGCTGACTTTTGGGTGAGGATCTTTAGAGGGAGGCAGGGTCTGGAAGCCTGACAGGTGCCCCCTTGCAGAGATGGCAGCTGCCAAGAAAACTGCCCCAGGGGTCCTTACCCACCAGAGCTCCTGACAACCCAGCTGCTTGGCTCCTGAGTCTTTGGGCTTCAGGGTCCTTCTGCTAGTCCCCCTTTTGAGTCCCTCCATGTCCCTTGAGTACCCCTTAGTGTATCCAGCCAGCCTGGTGGGTGACTGCTGCTTGGATCTCAGCTGTACACAACACTTCTCCTGTTTGTTCTGGCAGGTGGTGTTAAGGGACAGTCCAGTGCCTGGCTTCTGGATAAGCTGAAGAGACTCAGGGGACATTTCAGAACTCAAGGGAATCTGCTGTGCTTGAGTTGAATGGGCAGTGGCCCTGTGCACGTGGAATTTGGATACTGCTGGGATGTGAGCAAGGCTCTATCTGGAGCACCAAAGCGATGGTGAGAAAAGAGTACCCCGGCCTGAGGGGGCAGGGAAGACTTGCAGAGAAGGCAGTATCCTAGGCTGTGTGTCATCACTGTTTGCAGTGCTCCTGTGGGCTCCCACAAAGCCATCCCTGAGCAAGAGGTCTCAACCTCAAGGACAGTGGCCAGCTACAGACATCTCACATGCGTGGGAGGGCCACTTCTTTATCAAGCATCTTGAACAGAATGGCCCAAGCTAGGTCCTCACTCCCAGCCCTCTGGCTAGGTTCATGGCTGATGCCCACACCCTTGATGGCTGAACAGAGTCAGGGTATGAGGCCCGCAGACTCTAGAGTGTAGCCCTACTACTGCTATAGTGGCTACTTGAGGCTACGGGAGCCTCAGCTGGTATGAAACAGATGTTTAATGAGGGTACCCTCTGGGTACAGGAGGTGGGGCCAACATACGCAAGAGATAACTGAAGTAGCTAGTGATCCTGGCCTCTACTGTCTGGAAGCTTCCCAGTGCTGATGGCCAAGGCGTGGCTGGTGAAAGCTGGCACTCTACACCAGGAGCTTTTTTTGACCTTCCCCTGAGGACATAATCACACAGCATCTCTCCTCTCTGGGCCACCAGGGCTGTAATTTCAGGGATTGAAGGGGGCTCCTTGAAGACCCAGCCTGCTTGTGTCTAGCTATCTTTAGAGGCACAGTCTGGGGCATGGCCAGAAGAGAGAAAGTGGACCAGGACTGAATTGTGGCCTATGTGGATGGTCTTCAAGTTGAGCCAGAAAGAGGCCATGAGGCACCCCAGGAGTCTGTGTTCTTCCTTTGAATAAGGCTAGACCTTAGGGAGTGCTGCCTGGCTCTGCCTGTGGCCTATGGAACCTGAAGGCTCTAGTTACTCTGCTGGAGTCTAGGAGGTTTGGGGAAGGGCAGGGCAGGCCCTGCCTTTCAGGACTTCTAGCCAGGTTCCTGGCACAAGATAGTACATAGCCCGAGGACTGCAGAACCCAGCATCTCCCAAGCGGTGGCCGCTGCTATGGGACTAGTAGCTGGGGGCAGTCTTGGTACCAAGCATAGCATGCTGAGCAAACCTTACCCAGACCTAGGCTTTAAAGCAAGAGGGAGATTTGGTGTAATAGAATGTGGGGAGACCAGGCATGGAGGCTGGTAGGCTCCAGAACTTGGAAGCTGATTGCATAGGGGACAGCAAAAAGGGAGTGGAGGTGCAAGGTCCCCTGTTGGAGATACAGGTCAGCCCCATTGTGCCCCATTTTCATTTCCCACTTGAATTTGACAGCCATAGGAGTAACCTTCTGGTCCCCATTGTCATTACCCTCAGTCTGTTCTGTACCTCAGTGCCCCCTCTTAATGTGGAGATTGATGAGTGTCTCCTTTTTTGCCACATGATCCCAGGCACTCCATCCCACCCATCACCACCAACTACATTGCTACTGTTGTAATCTCTTAGAGGCTCAGCACCCTGAGGTTCCTAGTTGGACTGCCTATACTGCTGGTACCTGCCAAGTGACTAACTAAAGGAGAAGTAGGCCAAGTAAGCATGGCATCACGGAATAGAGGATGCTGGGAAGCTCAGCCCTACCTGGGGTTCTTTTGGGGAATGTCCCTTATACTGCCAGCCCATATTTGTTGCTGGCCAGCCCCTCCCACATCACCACAGGACTTGAGGGTGTGGCCTCCTGCTGCTGGGACCCTCTAGTTCCAAGATCCTGGCTCTCTTGGAGAATTAGGTCATCCTTGCCTCAGCTGTGCTTTATTTACTGGGTCATGATATGGTGACATTAAAGCCATGTTCCCTTTGTCTCAACTTGGTATCATCCCAGTTCTAGATTGTTCTTTGGGCTAGTAGAGGCTAGGTTGATCACAGTCCAAATTCAAGCTTGATCAGGAGGTGACTCAGTGAATCATTTCATAGAATTTCTACATTTAAATCCCCTGCATCTGTGTTGGAATGTCACGGCAGGTATGCTCCTTGCCCCAGACTCGGCCACCCCATAGCAGTTTCATAGACAAACTGGAAGCAACTCAGGAGCCATCCTTAAGGGGTGCCTGTCCCTTGCTCTTCTCCACCTGTGCAGGGATTCCTACCCTGTCCTCAGTGGTCTAGACCAGAGCCTGCAGCTTGTTGCCCTGACACACTGGGCCTCCTTGACTCATTAGCTCAGCAGGGTTAAGAATAGGGAGGATGGGATGTCGGAGCTACCTAGCTCACACACCCTGTGCCTTCTGGGTCTGAATTCGGACTGTGAAGAGGGTGCGGCTGGATAGACTAGAAGGCCATAGCAGGATGGGTGGGACCTGGGATGGCTAGGCTGGGAAGAAGTTGGGAAAGCAGGTCCAGCGCCTCCAGGGCTGCTGACCTCTGACCCAGCCCAAACAGGAAGTGCCATATCTGCGGGCCTGGACCCCAGAGGAGAAGGAATGCCGGGATGAGTCCAAAGCAAACATTCCACCAGCTTCCTAGTCACCCCCACCCCCAGTCTGCTTGTCCTTTTTCTGCTGAGAATGTGGGGGTGGGGTGGGGTAGGACGGAATTGCTGCAGAATGAGACAAAGCAAAGCTGAATCCGCAGGCCCAGAGCCCAGCTGGCACTGATCACAGTTTTAGGTCTCTGTAGTAGGTATTTTTGTGCCCTTCCTCTGCTTCTACTCCCAAGCAGAGACAGTCTTTCTCCTGCAGCATTCTACCTGCCTTGTCACCTTGATGCTCTCTGGTCACGGAAGCTATGGAAGCAGGGACCCCAGACTTTTCCCTGTGGTTCTCTTAGCACAAGCAAGTGAAAGAAAAAGTATGGCCCAGGACCCCCAAGACCAAGTTCTAAGCGAGATGTATTTGCCCCAGAGGGACAGAGAGCAGGGATAAGGGACAAAGACAGGAGACAGCGGATGATAGCGAAGGGGAAGGCGACAGAGTGTTTTGTCCCAGGGGGACATAGGACTTCCTCTGGATGGAGAGGAGACAGAGACAGATGTGGCCCATAGACAAATGGCAATTTATAAAGGTAAAAAGGGGACCCCCCATGTTAGGATGAGGTGTTTAATTCTGATTGGGCATGTTAATTAGGTGAGCCAAAGGGAATTTCTGATTGCTGGACGTCAGTACTTTGACAGCTGGACCTTGGTAGTTGGCCTGGGAGGAGGAAGTGGCCAAATAAGGGAACAGACCGTGGCTGGCTTTAGGAATGTAATCTAAGGTTTTCTTAGCAATGCAGAGGGAATTGGGAGAAGCCCAGGGCCTGCCAGAGCCGTGGCGGCCATGCTCAGGCTGGCCAGAATCCTCTCAAAGACAATGGCTCCAGTGGCCTCATGGGGCTCCTCAGAGCAATATCTCAAACCCAGTACAACTGGCCACCCCTGTCTTCAGAACTCAGCAGGGCTGAGCCGTTACCACTCTGGCACTGCAGACTAGACTTGGTCAGGTACTCAGTCAGTGACTTGTATCTGGGAACAGTCATTGCTAGATACACCGAACTGGACCACTGAGGCAGGCATGGCTTTGCACAGAGCAAGACTTAGTCTCCAGTACCTGCTGGGTGAATGTGACAATTCCTTTCTCTAGAAGGCATCAGGCCACATGGGTTATAACTTGATTCCACAGGAAGCAAGGTGTACACCTTTGGGCAAATGATTTTACCTGCCTGCATCTTAGTCTCCCATCCTCAAATTGTGAGTAGGATCCTGGGATTGGCAGGCTGACTTGGGGATGGGTCATGGGATGTGAAATGGGGAAGGGGCCTCGAGGGTGTTAATAGGCAGCAGTTAGCAGCTCTTGGCTGCTTTAGGGCAAGAGGCAGGTGTTTCATGCTTCCCTACCAACCTGCACCAGCAAACAAATGCTATGGTAGGTCCTAGCCTGGGACAGGGACACCCAACAGAGAAGAAGGCTCAGCCAGAGACGGTCCCAGCTGCCAGGCTTCAGAACTGTGACGAGGACAGAGATGTAGGGAGACTCTCAGAGGAGCTGTGGGAACCAGGTCTCTGAATCCTTTGCTGATGAATATGGCCAGGGACTCTATGGCAGGGGGCCCTAGAGCTAAGTGCATGCAGCTTAAATCTGAGGGGCTGCCAGAGGCTTGAATGAGGTACATTTATTGTGTTAAAGTACAAGCCAGTGGTCCTTCAGCCCCTTAAACTCCACCAGGTCATCTGCTGAATTAAAGGGCTTTTATCAACCATGTGAACAAGTGGGGCCATCTAAAACTGTTCCAGTGGTGTGAAGATCAAGTGAAACTTACCTTGGATGTTTCTCTCCCCACCAATAAGTGGTGTGGGATGGGGAGGATTTGCAGGGCAGGGCTAGGAACCCTCTTTTCTCTGCTAAGGCTGAAGGACCACACTGTGATAGGCCTGGATGCAGGAGAAGGCTGTGGATGGGGTAACACAGATCAATGGCATTATTGCCTAGGTGTGTGTGTGTGTGTGTGTGTGTGTGTGTGTTAATAGGTTGGAGTCCTTGGCCACATGTGTGTCACAAATGGAATTAAGGAGCATGTGTCTGTGAAAATAGTGGCAAGAAGAGAGAAAAATTCAGAAAAGATCAAGCATCATGAAAGAAAGAGAAAGAAGGGGCAGGGAGAAGCTCACAGTTGAGAGAGAAAGAAGTAATATGATGGAGGCATGGGGCTTGGGAGGAGGGTCAGATGGGCTCCCAGCGCCTCCAACTCAGTGCTTACTACCTGGGACCCACCTCTAGCCCCTGCTGACTTGGGTAAGAGCTCTGCTTTCCCCCTCCCATCCACTGCCCAGGTTCAGCTGTCTGAAATCCTCTACCTTGGCTACCCAGGCTTGCAAATCACAGGCTGTGCTCCATCCTGGCCTAGAAAGGAGAATCCTCCTCTTCCTCTTGCTCTGAGGCCTGAGGGCGAGGCACCAACCCTAGCCCAAGCTCTTGGATGTGGCCTGCATCTTCTTCCCTTGACTGGGGTAAACATGGGTGCAGATGGGCAGGTGGCCCTACTTGATCTTTCTGTGGCTAGGTTTGGCGCCTTTCGACCCTTGAACTCCAGGAGGCTAGGTGGGATTGCCTGAAACTGGTTATGACCTAGCAGTGGCTCTGCCAGGGAGGTGTACAGGCCCAAGGAAACTTAGCATGCTGTGGGACAGGTGCAGGAACTCCAGACCGGGCTTCACGTGTGCAAAGACAGAGCCTGGGATGTGCTTAATGAGGTTGTGAGATGCCCCAGGCTCCATTGCAGAAAGGAGGGAAGATGCACCAGCTAGTTGTGGGACAGGTCAAGGGTCTCCAGCATCCTGTAAGGTAGGGCACAGTTACAGAGAGAGCTGGTGGCCTGAAGGGCTCCAGTGTATTAAGCACAGCTATCAAGGGAGCTCTAGAGACTAGAAAGCCATACCCCAGAGAAGCCCTGACTTCATTCCTAAGAGAAGCATGAAGCTATGTCCCTAGATGGCAGCTGCCACCCGGAGCTCTTCTCATCAGGGACACATAGTACTCCTGAGTCAGGCTGTTTCTACCTCTGACCCCTGAACCTCTGAAAAGGAGGAGGACTGAGAGAGGTCTTTGTTCTCTCTGCTGTACTAGCCTACCAGTCCTTGGTGTAGACAGCTACCCCTTCTCCTCCATCTGTGCCTTGTCACAGGACCTCCTGGCCTCTTGGGCCTGGCACCTAACAAAGACTAAAATCTGTACCAATCCCTGTTTGTTCTAGGCCACAGAGTTCTCTCCTTCTGTCTCTCCCATGCTCCTCTAATCCTGTCCCTGCCTCATCAAGCCAGTGTTCCCCCAGCCCCGTGAACTCCACTGGGCCATTTGAATGAAAATGCCTTCATTTATCATGTGAAGAAATGGGGCCATCCAAAACTGTCCCAGTGGGTGCAAAGATCAAGTGGAGCTTAGCTTCTACCATGCAGAAATCAGTTGTGGGGGAGGGAAGGTGGGAGGAGGGAAGGAGAGGGAGGGAGGGAGAGAGGGAGGGAAGGTGGGAGAGGAAGAGAGGGAAAGAGAGAGACAGAGACAGAGAGAGACTACTGAGGCAGAGGGATTTAGGGAGGCCTAGGGTGACAGTGAAGAAAATCAGGTGGCCACTTTCTCTAGGCCACTATGAGCCCCTATCACCTCATGGTGTATCTCCGAGGCCCTGACTCTTGTTGGCAAGCAGGATTTGAAAGAACAGAAGGTGGTAATGGCCAGAATGAGGGAAGGCAGGAAAAGTGGTTTCTGTCAGTGACCTCTCTCCCTGCCCCCCAGTGCCTGTGAAGCAACCCATTGAGTCAGCTCCTCTGTCTCCTATCCCTGCAGCCTCCGTGCCTTCCATCGGCAGAGAAAACACTACAGTGCTGCAGTCAAGGAGAAGCAAGGGCTGAGCCTGTGTTTGACTAGCAGCCAGCCCCCTGCCCAGGCCCCACATCATCGGCAGGCAGCGGGGAGAGGAGAGTGGAAAGCAGCTGGGTGGCCCCTCCCAGGCTGCTGTCTGCTTTCTTTTGCCCCCTTGGCAAGAGGGGGAGAGGAAAAAAGAATAATTAAACCCAAACGTCCTGGTAACTTTTTCCTGGAACATGAAGACACAGGGCGGGAGGCTCTGGTCCTGGGGATGATGGGCGGGACTGTCTGTGGACCCTTTGCCTTCAGTCCCCACTCCAGCCTGTCCTGTCTTGGCGATCAGCAGCTCTTCATTGGCCTTTTGATAGCTGTCTTCCAACCTCCCTTAGCCTGGTCCACTCTTTCCAGAACTGGATCCTGTCCCCTTAACCCTGTGACCTCCCGTCATTGTCATGGTGAAAAGTCTGTATGTGCCAACACTCTAACCAGTTGTCCAAATCAGAGGAAAGGATCGTGTCTTAGGGCCTTCTGATGGGCCCTCTCTCTCTCTCATACCTAGATTCGAGGTTTCTGTTGTGTTAGAACACCCAGTTGTGGGGCTTTGTGATGGCAGCTGTGGGACACCACTGGTGTCTGTCCTGCCCCTCCCTTTCATGTCCCTTCTTGTAGCTAACCAGCTCTGGGCCAGCTCCACATGGGATTCCTGAGTGCCAGCAGGGCAAGCATGGCTATGGCTGAAGGAGGAGGATCTTGAGGTTGAGGGATGTGTTGGGTGGGGGAGGCCTTAGAAATTGTCAACAAGCACTCAGGAGGCAGAGGCAGGCGGATCACTGTGAGTTCGAGGCCAGCCTGGTCTACAAAGTGAGTTTAGGACAGCCAAGGCTACACAGAGAGACCCTGTATCAAAAAACAAAACAACACAACAACAACAACAAAAAAGAAATTGTCAACAGCTCAGAGGAGCAGGTGGTGACAGGGCCCTGAAGGTCCATCTGAGACCAGGTCTCTGCTCTGAATGTAAGTGACGCCACCCTATGGGCTGGGGCCCTAAACTGTATAGAGAAGGAAAGAAAGCCAACTACTTTAGTTTGCGTTCTATTGCTGTGATAACACCATAACCCAAAGCGACGTGGAGAGCAAAGGTTTCTGTCCAGTTCACAGTCCATCACCAAGGGAAGGCAAGGGAGGAACTGAAGCAGAGGCTACGGAGTAATTCTGTTTACTGCTTTGCTCCTCTCAGTTTGCTCAGGGCCACCTGCCTGGGGTGGTGCAACCTGCAGTGGCCTGGGCCCTCCCAAATCACTCTTTAATTAAGAAACAGTCCCACAGACACCCCCATAGGCTAATGTGATGGAGGCAGTTATTCAAGGCTCCCCTTTCCCAGACGACTCTAACTTGTGTTAAAGTGAAAAAACCTGTGGGGAGATGTCCCTGTAGTGCAAATCATCCCTTGCACCTCCAACATCAGCAGCTGGCTGGGGCGAGCCAACTCTGGTGTCCCCTTGCTGCTTATGCTTCTTTGCTGCATCGCAGGCTGCCCTGCTCCATCCCCCTTGTCTGCACTCCAGAAGCTGCAGTATTGGACGCCCTGCAGGAAATTGTCATTGCATTTGAACTCATGCAGGGGGGAGGCTGCCAATGTGGACAGCGAGTTTCCACCCAGGTTAAGCTGCTTCAGCTGCCTCTGATTCTGTGTGGGCGGGGTGGGGGGGGGGGGGGGGGGAGGCAGGACGGAGGCCTATCTGCTGCTGGTCGGGCGCAAGTTTTCCTGGGCATGACTTTATGCTCAGCCTGGCCAAGGAACAGCCCTATTTGGCTTCACTGTGGCTTCCTATCAGTAGTTGAACCTAGGCATGCTCAGCACTCAGTGGGGGCAGCGGGGGATGCTGAGGCAGTGCCCTCACCCTCTGCCCTTGGGAGGCATTGGAGAAGAGGGACTGAGGAGAGATTTGGCCCAAGATCTGAGTAGGCTGATCTTTTCAACCAAGGACATGCAAATCTCCCACTTGTGAGCTGGGAGCCAGCATGTATCTTGTCCCTTGCTGCCAGCCTCCCTAGGTCAAGGCCACCAAGCACAACACTAAGCAGCCCATACCCTAGTTCTTGTCTTGGGGCCCCTTGAACCCAGATCTTCCTGCCAATGCCCTCCCACATTTCCAGCCTCCCAAGAACCTCTTGTCCCTACTAGCAAGCCCTGACCCACTTTGGATGCATCAGGTGGGCAGCCTCCAATAACTGACTCTTTCCCCATCTACCCTAACCCAAGGACACTCCAGAGGCAGAGCAAGGTGTGCTCTTTCCTGCCAGTGACAGCTTTTGAAGGGCCTGGATCGGATGAGTGGTGGCTGCAGGATGGGCAAGCTGCTGGGGCTGGTGAGGTCACAGGCTCTCTCACATTCAGCCCCTGTCTAGCCAGGGCCCCTACAGAACAGCACCCCACCCAAAGAGCCGGGATGGAGAACATCATAGCCGTCGTGCCCCATGGGCAGGCTCCACTGGTCAGCAGAGGGCATGACGAGCTTTGAGAGGTGGAATGGTGGCCACAAGGATGGTAGGACAGCCTGAGCCCCTAGCTCTGGCTTTGTTTTGGGGAGCCTCCCTAGCCTCCTCTGTCTCTCCTTCCCTTCTCAACAGTTCCTGTCTACCAAACCAAGGAGCCCCTTGTGCCCAGTTCCCCACAATGTCCACTGCTTCCATCTGAGGAGTAAAATGGGGATTCTTTCTTGGATCCAAGAGCTGGAACTTTCTCTGTAAGGCCCATATTGACTCTCCACTGGCCCAGTCCCAGCACCTCCATGAATAGGGCATCTGTTTCCATACACTGTGGGCCTGAGGCCCATTACAGGGCAGGGTACCCACCACCTTCATGGCTGGGAAAGGAGAGGGACTGGAGCCTCCTGGGTCCCCAGGAAATGGTGCAGGTGGCAGGGCTGTCTCAGGGCAGTGAAGGTTCTGGTGACAGAACCTGTTCGTTCCATGGATTTCTGCCTCCCATTCCACAGACAACAGAGACTTTGGGCTCCCTGGATACTACCCTACCTGCCGATAGGGTTAGATCCCAGTGCTTCTGCCGGTTCCCTTTTTTCTATGCCTCTACTTTCTCCTCTGTGAAATGGGCACAACATGTACCCTGTATCCATCATGAGCATGTGTGTGTGTGGTGTGTCATCTCACAAGGCTGCTAGGTTTCTTATCAGTGGTCTTAGGCCACATATGCTCCTGTACTTCCCCAGCACCAGGGGAATCTGAGGGGCCCCTGTGGGCTAGGATAAATACCGGATAGGAAGGAGGTTGGGCTTGAATGAAGGTGCTGCCAGATAGAGGCAAAGGAGTGGATAAACAGCCCTCAAAGGTGATGCTTAGCCTGGACATCAGCCACTGGGCATCCCCACAGCCCCAGCTCCAAACCTAGCTCTGGGGGATGAAGGGGCAGCCGTCTGGGGCTGGCAAGCAGCACAGCTGTTTGGGGCCAGCATTGAGGAAGCTTTTCCTACAGTTCTGTCCAGTGTTGACTTATACTTGGAAGTGATCTGAAAAAAAAAAAATGAGTTAATTGTGGGCTTGGATAAGGGGAGAAAGGAAAGTAATGGGGAGGGGCATAGGCAAAGAAGGGCTAAAGCCTGGGCTCTATCTGTATGTCTGAGTCTCTGTCCTGGGCCATAGGGCAGTGTGGGAGGCCCTGAGCAAGGGTCAGGGACAGAAGTCCATGGCAAGTAGATTTTCACTGGGTTCCTCAACATTTCCCTACCTGAGCCGAGAGTTGGTGGGAGAGGGACCTGGAAGTCACTGCTCAGGACCACTCTGAACCACACAAAATCCACTCTAGTTCTTTCTCCACTTCTGCCATGCAGGGTTCTGGTTTAGGACCCGAAAATTGGGACGCCACCACACAACTCAGACACTGGGCCTGTCTTGGGAGCCAGGGATGACGCCAACAACTGCCTGAGAATAGCCTGGGCCTAGTCTTCTGTCTGAGAAGCCATTTCCGAAGCTCGTAGAAGAGACTCCTCAGGCTAATAGGCCTGAAGTGTACAGTCCTCCCTTATTCTGGAAGGCCAGAGAGAGGGAACACCCACCACCACCACCACCATTTTACAGAGAAAGGGCAGGAGACTCTCTCAAGTCCTTGAATTTCCTGATCTAGGCATCAGAGAGGCTGGCCTAGAATCCAGGTCTCTGGAGATGCTCCTGGCTCTGCCCCGCCCCTTGACTGAGATGGCTTCTGGAATTCTGGCCCCCTACCCATTTCCCCTGTTCTTGAAGCTCCCCAGGCTCTGACTAAACATCCTGCCATCTGGTTCCCATTAGCTGGACTGGAGGTGGGGGGAGCCTACTCCCAGGTCTCTCTGGCACAGCCAGCCTGAGAGAGGGAGGGACATTCCGTCTTTCCCACCTAGGCAGGAAGCCCAAGCAAGTCTGAGGTGCTCCCGGTTCCTCAGCCCCTATGGAGGCCTGGTCTGGCTTCTCTTGGTTGGGAAGTGCAGTGGGCGACCCAGGTTGGCACTTGGGGAATGGTATTTCTGCAACCTACTCTGACCAGCCAGAGTGCCCAGACAACTCTGGAGCCTTGGAGGAACCCCTTAGCGCAGAACCAGAGTGTGGGGAGGAGCTCAGCAGAATCAACAGTTCCCATCAAGTTTTGGGTTTTGGCCCCCCTCTCCCCAACAGCTCATTCGCAGACTCAGACTCTACTCAGACTGAGCCAGCCAGGGCCGGGCTGCAGGCCAGCACTGATCCTAAGCCTGTGTCTGGAGAGATGGGTGGGAGGGACACTGGGATTTTCCAGGAACTAGGATGAGGCCCTGGGGCTTGCACTAAAGGGCTTTAGACTCAATGCTCTGCTGTGGCCTGACTGGCCCTGTGCTCTCAGGAACAAGCCTCCCTGCTCAGTGCCTCGGTGTCTCTATCTCAATATGGTGGACAAACTCTTAGAAAGCTGTAGACATGGATTGCAAGTAGGAAGAAGAATCTGCTCTGTATAATCACCATAGCCTGTAGCTGTACAATTCCAGAATTCCAAAGGTCTCTTGCCAACTTTATTTTCTTTTTCCACATGGCCCTCTCCCCATATGCAGAGCTTTGTGTCCCTCAAGTCTCCCCACAGCTGTACAGCCTTGGACTCTTCTCTCATCAGGGGAGGACTGGGGAACAGATACTTTTCTTAGCTAGCATCCCGGAGCCACTGCAAGGGCAGGCACAAGGATTCCATCTGAAACAAAGAGACTGAGCACTGTAGCTAGAGGAAGCAGCATGTTCTCTTTGGTTTTGGTTGTTCTTTGTTTTGTGTTTTGATAGAAGATCTGAGAAAGGCCTTGAGAAGTTGACTTGGGCAGAGAGAGATATGAATGAAAGCAAGCCACCCACGCAGAAGGAACTCTAGTCTGTCAAAAATGAGGGCATGGTGGCGCACGCCTGTGATCCCAGCACTCGGGAGGCAGAGGCAGGTGGATCGCTGTGAGTTTGAGGCCAGCCTGGTCTACAAAGTGAGTCCAGGACAGCCAAGGCTACACAGAGAGACCCTGTGTCAAAAACCCAGGGAAAAAAATGAGGGCTGGCCAGTGCAAAGACTGTGTTGGGGGAGTGGTTTGACTTACATTCAGGAATAACAAGGCTAGTGAAGTAGGTTGCGTGAGGGACTGAGACTGGGAAAGGACAGGAGGGTCGTTTGAGAAAGGTGTCAAAGGTGACCAGGAGACATTACCTTTGTCCTCAAAGAAAACAGAGCCACCATGGGCTTCTCAGCAAAAGGATTGCACGATTCAACTTGTAAATTTGGCCCTTGGCAGCCGGATGCAACACAGAATCACTGGGGTCACAAAGACAGAGGTGGGAACCGGTGTGCAGATGACTGAGGTGTCTAGGGGAGAAGTCGGTCTTAGCTTGCCTGGGTGAATTGAGTGTCACCTGCGTACCTGCCTAAGCTCAGGAGCTGGATTGCAAGGGGCTTAGCAAACATCCAAGCTGCTGCCGGGAAAGTATCTGGAGTTCAGGGGAGATGTATTGATAGCTGTTTCTGCTCTGTCACTCATTACAGGAAGTTCTGGGATTTGCCCAGTGCATGGAGTCTCTCCCATGTACCCTCACTCCTGCCACGACATGAGGCAGAACAATGGCTTGGCACACCAACCAGGCCTCTCACATCTTATCTGGGCACAACAGACCCTGTGTGTGTGTGTGTGTGTGTGTGTGTGTGTGTGTGTGTGTGTGTGTGTGCGCGCGCGCGCGCGTGCGTGTGTGCGTGCATGCATGTGTATACAAACATGCTGGGTCTGCATACATACATGTGGGCAGGCATCAGGACACACACAGGCAGCTGTTCTATGCCTTTCCCTCTTAAAGCTTTTAGAAGAGAGAAGTCAAACTTTCCATGCCCTCCCCCTGCTGCCAGCGACCCTTCCTTAGAGGAAACCCAGCTTATATTAATGCCATTGAAACCTCCGAGGATCTGCTCCCAATTAAAGCAGCACTCTTGCAGATGCTTTTGTGAGCACTGTACACAGAAGACCACTCACACTCACACTGATGGCATCCTCTGGGAGATGGGGAGGGTGGGAACAGAACCTTTGTTGGGGAGCTAGCCGGAGAGAAAATGGAGGGAGCAAGGTACTGACAGGCAGGGCCCAAGGCCTTCTCTGGCTGGAGTGTGGGTGTCCCTGGGGAGGATGCCAGTGGAAGGGGCCCTGGAGAGGGCACGATGAAGTGAGGAGGACTTTGGTACCACTTTCCCATTCTCCTCCCCAGCCCGAAGTTCCAGTTGACTCCTGCCAAAAGCATGGGCTCCTCTTGACTCTCCAAGAAAGCTGTTGCACCCTATCAGGGGGGCCTCAGGCACAGGACAAAAAGCTGGACAGAAGCTGGGGCTAGGCTAGGGGAAAAGAGAGACTTATGAGGAGAATGCAAAGTCGGGTACCCCCTCCCCAGCGGCCCTCTGAGTGGGCACGTTTGTGTTCCAGTCCTGGCGCCCGCATCTCTAGCTCCAGACACATGTGACTCAGCCCTGCTGGTCTTGCCAAGAAGTCTAGACCCAAGAGCCTCCCTGTGAAGGGGGTGATCCTGCCGCCGCTGCCGTTTCCTCACCGACCTTGGCTGAGCCCTGTGCGCGTGCAACTGTACACTTCATCCCCTGCTTTGTGCATTCACAGGTACAGCAAAGGGCAGAGTGGTACTTGGAGGTATGTGCTTGAGTGCAACAACCCACAGGGGGTCCAGACCCTGCCCTTAATTGTTAGGCCTGGGGAGTAGCTACTCCTACTATCAGCACTCTCCTGGGTATACACACTGCCCCACAGGCTGTGTTCACACCTGGGCAAATGCTGAGCCCACCCTAGAGACTGGGCTGGGATCCCATTAGAGTCCCAAATTGGGCTATCTTCACCTTGACCCTCATTGCTGGGGCCTCATTGCTTTCCCTGAAACAAGCACATGTACGGGCATGGGAACCCACACAGTCAGGACTCTGCTTGCTGTTCCTCCTCTTCCTCCCTCCTTCCATCCCTCCCTCCTGCCTCCTTCTCTGTCTTTGAGACAGGGTCTCCCCAGGTAGCCTCAGGCTTCTCTGTCCTGGACTCACTCTGTAGAGCAGGCTGGCCTTGAACTCACGGAGATCTGCTTGCCTCTTACTCGAGTGCTGGGATTAAGGACTTGTGCCACTACACCCAGCTTGCTGTTTCTTTGAGTCTGAACTTGGTTTCCATATCCTTCTTGGAGAGTTATAGGGATGCAGTGGAGGTTGCCCTTGGTCCCTTGAAGGCTTCCTGTGACTACTCCTGGCCCCGAGATAGCCTAATGTTTAGTCAGCACATTGTAGAGCAGCTCTGCCTCTGGAGGGCCTATCTCTACTCTTTTCTGATAGAGGCGGCAGAATCCAGCCTGTTTTTCCCACCCTCCAGTGTCTTCTATTAGTATAGTCCACTGGGGGCTCCAGCTGTGGTCTGCACAGAAGCCTGGGTCGCATACTAGAAGCAACCTGAGTGCTCCACGACATTTTATTATCCTGCTGTCTTCTAGGGTCAGCCCAACGCTCTGGGGGCAAGGATGCCTGCTCCAGGAGCTCAGCTGCACAAGTAGAAGGGTCTCACATGTCTCCACAGCCTGCCAGCCCATCCTTGGCACTGTAGGGCTGCCTAGTGCCTGTCAACTGTTCTCCTTTCCAACCTATGTGCCAAGCATTAACACGTGGCTTAGGCCCCGCTGCAACCCACTGCCAAGTTTTTCTCAGGAACATGGGCTGGCTCTTACTTCCTATAAATCCTAGTTCTGTCCAAGGCTCCTGCCTGCCCCTAACCTCCCTAGGCCCCAGGGTCTTTTAGCCCCATCACAATGGGCTCTTGATGCCTCATCTCCATCCCATCTCCCTAAGAGAACTCACACCCTCTGGGCAGAATTGCCCGTAGGGGTCTGCTCACTCTCCACCCCTTCACTGTTCGAACCCATTCCCAAGTAGCTACACAGTTCTCTGGCACACACACCTTCCTAGGCACGTAGTAGCCTTCCTGCCAACTGATGTTTAGATGGGGCTTTTCTGGCGATATGCTTCCTCATGTGGAGTTTGAGTCTGTTTCCAGAAGATTCTATGAGTGGTCCTCTTCTTTCCCATTACTGAGTAGTCCCGTGACTCTACATTTCCACCCCAGTCTCCAGTGGAAGTACCATGACTGAATTGGAAGGTAGGCTGCCTGCTGCTGCTGTGGCACTGATGCAGGAGGCTAGCCTCCATGGCTTCTGTGAGAAGACTTTGCTTCTCCAGGCCCTACCAAGCCATCAGGCCCCACCTGGAGCTTTAGACAAAGCTGCTGAGTTGGGGAAAGACCTGCTCAGTGCTCTGGCTCCCTAGGACTGGGTGGAGAAGGAGGACTTTCTTCCAGAATACACAGAGGCTGGTTTCTTTTCCGTTCCTCAGGAGCAGATTCATGAGCAGAGGATATGGGAAGGGTGGAGGGAGGCAGCCACACTGCAGTGGTTTCTTCCGTCAAATTCCCCAGTCCTAGGAAAGATCCACAGGAAAAACCCACAAGAATTTGAATGTCTGAGTTAGGGTCATGATTGAAATGAAATTTTCTAAAAAGAAAGGAAGAAAAAACAAAAACAGAAAGGCAGGAAAAAAATCAACCCAGCAAAAACTAAAATGAACAAGCAACCAAAAGTCCCTTTCACCCTGTATTCAGAAGGGTCTGAGTCAGCATCCTTGTGGAGGGTAGAAAGGGGCCTTAATATACCTTGCTATGAACTGGGCCCCTGAGCCAAGTTGTTGGGTCTTTTTCCTTCCAGACTTTTTTCACCTCAAATTGGGAGGATTCATGTCTTGTCTTCCAAAGAGCTTGACATTGCAAATTATTACTTAGGAAATAGGCCCTCGCCCCTCGGCAGGGCCAGTCCGGGAGCCCTTTCCATTAGCCCCAAGCTCCTGCCTGCTCCCTCCATCTAGGACTCCACTGAGAGACCTCTCCAGTCAGAGGGCTTCAGTTGCCTGCTAACAACAACTCCCCACCACCCGTGTGTGTGTGTGTGTGTGTGTGTGTGTGTGTGTGTGTGTGTGTGTATGCGTGGGGGTGGTATACTTGTATATAGAGGCCAAAGGTCAATGGAGGTTGGGTGTCTTTTTCAATCGTTCTCTATGTTATTTTTAAATATTTATTTTTATGTGCATGAGTCTTTCCTTGCGCTTTTGTCTATGCACCACAGAAGAGGGCATCGAAGTCTTCTGGAACTGGGCTTATACATGGTTGTGAGGTGCCATGTAGGTGCTGGGAACTGAGCCTGGGTCCTCTGTGAGAGCGGCAAGCACTCTTAATGGCTGAGATATCTCTCCAGCCCTCCACCTTATCTGTTGAAACGGGGTCTTCACTGAAGCGGCAGCATACCAACTGGACAGAATCGTCTCAGCCCAGTGCCCCTTTTTGTTTACTTGTTTGTTGTTTTGCGCAGGGTCCCAACTGGCTAAAGTTGGCCTGGAACTCACTGTGAAGTTGAGATTGGCCTCCAGTTTGTGATCCTTCTGTGTCCACATACAAGTGCTGGGGCAAGCCTCACATCTGGCTTCTTCTTGCCTCTTGATCTGCTCAGTGCAGTGTACACTGAGTGCAATAGACTATTACTGGCTCTTGCCTCCTGAGCAGCAATTGCCTTCAATTCCTTTTTGCCCTTATCCAATCATGTGATCCCAGGTCCAGGGTTGGAATATCGAACTGGCATTTTGGAATTCTAGGAAGGAGGCAGGGGGTGATTAATATTTCTTCAAATGTGTTGAGTTTTAGAGGCCCGAGATACAGAGAGATTTTTAAGTGAACTGGGCAGCAATGAGGCACAAGAGCATCCATGAAAGCCAAAGGTAGGACGGTAACGCCAGACCTGGCAGAACGAGAACAATGAACATTTCCAGGCGCTTTTAACCTGTCAGACACTATTTTCGTAGGCCCTCTCATTATCCAACATTTATCTGAGGGCAAGGAAGCTCAGACAGGTTAGGTAACTAGTCCAAAGTTACTCAGTTTTCTGGACATGGTGGTGTATGCCTGTGCTTCTGAGGCTGAGGCAGGAGGATCACAAGTTTGAATGCAGTCTAGGCTACAAAGCCAAACCCTGATTCAAAAGCAAACAGACAACACAAACAAAAACAAAAGTTACACAGTGAGTGGCAGAGCCAGATTTGAATTTCAGAGCCTTCCTTCTGACTTCGTGCACAAGGGAAACAAAATAGAACTCTGGGCCAGGAGATGGATTGCTCAGGTCTTGGTTCTACTAACGCTTGCCTTCTATTAGCTTCTGCCAAGACAACGCGAACAAGGTAGGAGCGCCTCCTCCTGGATGAGCCTGAACTCTACGAGTCCCTAGCTTCGGTCTTCTAAAGGAGCTAAGCCGGCTTTGGTAAATGCTTCTCGCCCCGCCTCCCGTCCCCGCCCCCATGGCGTGTGCGCCTTTAGCCCCGCCTTCAGCCCGCCTCCGTCCGGTCCTCGCCCTGTCTTCTTTGCTGCACTCTGCCCCCTGAGGCGCGCGCAGCCTGTGACCGAGCTGCAGCCCAATCGGAAGGCTCGGTGAGAAAGGGGGTGGGAAGCTGTGACTCCAGTCCGACGGGTGGCTCCGCCCCTGCCGCGCGCGGGCGGTGCTTGTAAAGTCCGAAGTAACTGCTGCGCCTTTAGCGGTGTAGCGGGCCTGTAAGCTTGGGGGCGTGAACTGGTTCTAGTTCGGAGCGCGAAACATGGCGGAGAAGAGTGCCGCTGCCGCTGGCGGCGCCTCAGGTGACAGCTACAACGAAGATGTAGGTGATGACCCGGTGCTCAAGGCAGCTGTGGAGGTGTTCGAGAAGCTGAAGGTACTGTGAACTCGGGGAGGCGGGGGGGGGGGGGGGGGGGGGGGGCGACCCGGGCAGGGCCCGCACCGGGGCCTTCTGGAGCTCCCTGTGGACTTTGGCCGCAGCACAGGGGACCACGGTGGTGGGTCCTGGCAGAGCCTTGGGGACGACATGTAGACTATCTTTCTTAGCTCTTTGGGGTTCCCAGACTTCTGCTTATGCTGTACCTACTGAACTGAGGCTGGAAATTTGAAACATGTGCAAAAATGGACAGCGCAGGCCTCAGTCTCAAAGAGCTGCAAGTGGGTGGAGTTGGCTTTGGGGAACAGGTGGGCCAAACACATTGCCATTTTGTGGGGTCAGAGACAGGGGTGACTCCAGGTGGCTTTAAGGTACATGCAGCAGTAAGGGAGATTACCCCATGAAGTGAGGAGCTATCCTAGGCCCAGTCCTCCTCCCCCGTTCCCAACTCAGAGATCACTTTCAGTCTCCCTCCATTGCCCCTCAGATTTAATCTTAGTATTTCTAACCCAGTTTTGTGGCCATGGAGCACAGAGGGAACACACTTAAAAGTGGGGGGGGGTAGCAAGTCACGGGATGGATGTGGGGTGAAGACGAGGGAGTTGAACTTTTGCCAATACCAGGAGGTGCTTCTGGCTGGCACCGTGATCTTGGTGGTGGGAGGGTCAGGGGGTGCAAGCTGATAGTAACAAGCTTCCTGCTGACTTTTCTTTTTCCTTGTTTAGGGGTGTAAACTGCCCGTTTCTCGACGGGCTGTATATTACAGAACCAAAGACAATTCTGGAGCTGCTGTGTAGACCCTCAAAGTACCGGTTGGACATACTGGAATGGATGTGTATTCGGTAATATTCCGTGGGGTGTCTCCTGGGGGAGATGGGAATGTGCCCTCTCAGGCAGGTCTATGACCAAGCCAGCTCCAAGAGAGGAGTTGGTTAGTTAATAGCCATGAACAAGATGTTGGGGAGGTGGCCTAGCAGTACTACAGGAACGTTACTGAAAGCCCTTTGTGTGCTAGGTCACCTGGGCTGTTGATAGTGTTGAGGAATTTCCTGTGGCAGCTCATGCCACTGAGATGGGATTACTGTCAGCTTGGTGGTCATATGATGGGCAAGGAGGGACACTGCCCAGAAAGCAGCCCCCTAGGTCATTGCCCTTATTAGCCACCGCAACTTGCAAAGAACCAGGGCCTTTCTTCCTGCATCCTGAGGGCTGTGCTGCTCAGGCAGCCTGGGCTAAATAGGCCTTTTCAACAACATGGGAGGTGTTGGACTTCTTCCTGGCAGTTGTCTATGGAACCGGTTCTGTCCAGCTAGGCGCTCTCTCCAGGCTAGATGTTGACTGAGGAGCTTCATTGTTCTCATTATCTGTGTGCCTTCCTCAAGGCCAGCACTGCACAGCCCTGTGACCTGAGCCTTCTAGTTAAAGAAGAGCTCAGCAGCGGGGCACGTGATGGTGATGGTGCAGTCCTTTAACCCAGCACTTGGAAGGCAGAGGAGGCAGGCGGATCTTTGTGAGTTTGAGGTCAGCCTGGTGTAGAGTTCATGATAGCCAAGGCTACACAGAGAAACCCTGCTTCAAAACAACATAAACAACAACAAAAAACAAAAACAAAAAAAGCCAGGGGGTGGTGGTGGCGCATGCCTGTAATCCCAGCACTCGGGAAGCAGAGGCAGGTGGATTTCTGTGAGTTTGAGGCCAGCCTGGTCTACAAAGTGAGTCCAGGACAGCCAGAGCTACACAGAGACACCCTGTTTTGAAAACCCAAATCAAACAAAACAAAAACAAACAAACAAACAAAAGCTCAGCAATGCATTTTCTATGCACTAAGTCAGTCCTGCCAGGGTAGCTCAAAATCAGGAATGTAGCAATAAACCCTCCTTTAAACTGTGTGTTGAATTGGGCTTTTTGAAAAGTGTAAAACGAAGCAGGATTCAGTGGCACACACCTGTAATTTCATCATGAAGAATGCGGAGGCAGGTGGATCTCTGTGAGTGAGTTCCAGCACAGCCAGCACTATGTAGAGAAAACCTGTTTAAAAGAAGAAGAAGAAGAAGGAGGAGGAGGAGGAGGAGGAGGAGGAGGAGGAGGAGGAGGAGGAGGAGGAGGAAAGAAAGTGTAAAATGGCCTTTTCTGATGGTTACTGATGGTTGCTCCTTCATTATACTTACTGTCCTCCTCTGCTGTGCTGACTACTACCTAGAAATGTGCCAGGCTCTAGAAAGATCCAAAGGAAAGCCAGCGTTAACTCCAAGAGGATAGAGTCCTGTGGAAGGGTAGAGCACCTTGGTCAAGGAGGTGGCATGGTTCCTTGGAAGGCCTTATAGTGGGGGTTAGCCATGCTGAGAAAGTGAGTTGAAGTTATGACCGAATGCTAGGGCTGAGTGGGAAACACGTGCCCTGGTAAGTGCATACTCAGGCCACATTGTCAGGGTCCGAGTTCTCCTGCAAATGACTACACTTTTCCCTTCTTGTACACCCATCACTTGTGTGTGTGGCGGGGGTGGCGGGGGGGGGGGGGCGGAGGGGGGGGGGGGCGGAGAGAGGGGGCGGGAGAGGGGGGTGCGGGGGGGGGGGGGGGGGGCGGAGAGAAGTTTGAATATTTGAATTTCTAAGGGAAAAATTTCTCAAGTTTTTTCCCATAATAATTGATGGTAAGAGTCACATGCTGTCAAATGAATCATTTTAAAGTGTCTTTTCTCTGGCATTTAACATGTGTACAAGTAATTCTCTGTTTAGAGAGTAGGTATGGAGAGGCGGTGGTGAGGAGTCAGGCACATGACTGACTGCTGTTTTCCCATAGGGTCTGCCCCTCCTTGCAAGACAAGTTCAACTCACTGAAAGGGACCGCAATGGATTTGAAGATACAGGGTAGGCCTCTTTATGAGAGTGTGCTATTTGCTGGTAACTTCTGGGCAATTCTGAGCTTGGTCACGGTGTCTCACTGAGTTGTGAAATACCCATTAACTAATCTTTCACTCTGTATGGTATACACTCTGTAGATATTATTGGAGTCTTCTTGAAACAAGGCCTTTCCTGACAGTGTATGGGAGGCTTCTCACAGGCCCAAATAGTACAGTGGTTTACCACAGTGCCAGTAGGTAGAGAGCATGGTTCTTTCTGATGTCATCAGAGGTCTGTGTGGGGGGGTGCATATTTTGTCTACATGTTATTCCTAAGAGACCCCAGATTGCTCTTTGATGTGCTTTGCCTTGTAACTATGTTAGTTTGGTGGGTTTCTTTCTTTCTTTCTTTCTTTCCTTTTTTTTTTTTTTTTTTTTGGTAGAAACTATCCTTAACCTGGTGTGAATGTCGGATAAAGATGAGCAAAAGTGCCATGTGTGTCAGTGGCCGGGTCTTTCTTCCTTGTAGTGTGGCCAAACATTGATAAATTTTGTTTTGTTTTGTTTTTTGAGACAGGCTTTTTCTGTGTAACAGAGCTCTGGCTGTTCTGGACTCGCTCTGTAGACCAGGCTGGCCTCAAGCTTACAGAGATCCGCCTGCCTCTGCCTCCAAAGTGCTGGGATTAGAGGTGCACACCACCAAAGGCTAAGTTTTTCATCGCCCCACTGTGGGGTGGGTGAGCTGGGCTTGGACCCTGAACTGTGCACCAACTGGCACTGCCAAATTAGTTATCTAGGGAGAGTTGGCCTCTTGGGTGTAGGAGGTTGCTGGTATCAGAACGTCCAAGCTTTTATCCCATCATCCCTTCCTGCTGTCAGGATTCCCCTCATCGGCTTGGAGGACCTGACTTCTCTGGTGTCCATGGGAAAGCCCTGGTGTGCATGCTGTCCTCATCCATCTACAGTTTGGAGTTTACTTCCCACCTTATTCACCTTCTCAGAATGTGTTCGGTACTTGTCTGAGAGAAAGTAGGAGAAATGAGGACAGGGAATAGTTTTGCTGACGTGTGAGGTGGTGTTTGATGTGTTCGGTCCAGCGGGGAACTATGCCACCCTCATGGAACTTGCAGGATAGAGAGCACAGCTGATGAAGAACAAGGCTGTAAACGTCTTGGTGGTCGGGTGCTCAGAAGGGTTGGAAACTGCCAAGTTAAGGGAAAGGTGACACTTAGGGATACATGGAAGAAGGGTAATCTTATTGACGGAAGACGGCAAAAAGGCAGGAACTGAGCCAAGCTGAGAGCAGTGCCCATGGCAAAGACACCGAAGTGGGCTGTGCTTGGCAACTTGGAAGATGACTGGGGTAAAAGGGAGAATACAATAGGGGGATCACAGGGGGTAGGATAGGTCCTGCCAGGCCTCATAGGCCATTGGCTTGTCTCCCAATGAAGGCTTTGCCCTCTTTCGGCTTCATCAGGCTCCCTGGGGATGCTATTACTGAAAACAGGAACACCTAGGTAGCAGCACAGCTTCCTTGTCCATTTGGTCTTTTGTACCTTCCCTCTTGCTATGTGGAAAAAAGCCATAGTACCCTATATGCTTTAAGTTCTGGAATGTCTGATATCCCCCTCTCTTTGGGTGGATATCTGTGGTGATAAGGTCTTTGTATTCTAACAGAGATGGTGAAGCTAGGCCATGAACTGATGTTGTGTGCACCAGATGACCAAGATCTTCTGATGGTAAGAAAGGACCCTCTTTTGTCCCTACAGGGATGCTTTTTGTCCTGGGCTGATGAGAGGATGGGATGGAGAGGCTTCTGGCTGCAGACTGCTTCTCTAGGCATCCCCAGGCTAAGCAGTGTCAAACAGAATGGGGAGAGCTATGGTGGAGGTGGAAATACAGTGAGGTATCTGGCTCATGATGACCAATAGGACACAGTGCATCCATTCTGTCCTCACTTGATGGCATCATACTTGGCTAGTAGCATGGCAGGAGCTTTTACAGTCCAGTAATTGTCATACCCATCCTGAGCAGATAATACTTTTGGGGCTCCATTTCCTAGCAGGGAACAGAAACTTACTTGTGATCACATACTGGCAGAATGAAGTCTCCAACTCAGGACTGTGGTCCCCAAATCCATGTACTTTACCCCACCCGAGGGTCCCTGACCCCCCTCATAGTAAACTCAGAGAAACCCTACCCAACCCTTAACATGTCTAAACTTGAAATAATTATTTATAGTTTTTCATTATTGTGGCTGATGGGGGCTGTGGACAGTCTGTATTTTTATTTAATCGCCATTGTCAGATTTCTTGGGTATATGCTAGATATGTAGTGATTTGGTGGTTTCAACTTTTAGGAACTAATTAATGAACCACTTTTGGTGGGGCTGTACTCCATTGGGCTCTTCAGTCTTTCCAGTGAGGGCTTGTTCTTAAGTAGAGCAGGTTCACAGGGATTGTGAGCAGCAAGAACAGAGAATCCCCATCTCCTTCCTGCTGCTGGCACCATGTGAGCCTTCATCGCTGAGAAGTGTAATGCTCTCTCCCAAGTGTATCCGGTGGGTTGTGCTTCTGTGTTTTCTGCTTGGAGGTCGTTATGTGGTTCTTTGTTGATTCTTTGCCTTTTGAATTTTTTATCCACAAGCATTTCTAATGGCTGCTTAAAACTGTCAGTTCATCTGTCTTTCTGTATTGGCGTCTAGCGAGCATCTTGTCTCATGCAAGTTGAGGTCTTCATGGGTTTTCATGTGTCGGGTAATGTGTTGTATGTGTCCTTTCATATCCTCTGGCTACACCCCCCTTGCACGAGTGATTTAGTAGGAGGAGGGCAGAGAAAAAAAAGCTAGCAAGAGGGTCATGGCAGGACACTTGTTATCACTGATACAAGAGCAGTGAAAGTTAGAGCTCAAACCCTGATACCTAGAGTTAGAAGGAAAATCACACAGTTGGACAAGGATGGGGAGACATAGGAACCCTCATACATTCTAGAATGCATGTTCATAGATGAATAATCGAGCGGCCAGAAGTAGAAAGGCCACAGTGCCATCAACCGGTGAGGTGATTCTGAAGAATGAAGATGGTACGTGTGACAACTCCCTGAGGATGTTTTGCTAAGTTACAAACAGTCAGATAGAGCTGGCTGTGGTGGCGCACGCCTTTAATCCCAGCACTCGGGAGGCAGAGGCAGGCGGATCGCTGTGAGTTCGAGGCCAGCCTGGTCTACAAAGTGAGCCCAGGACAGCCAAGGCTAACACAGAGAAACCCTGTCTCGAAAAACCAAAAAAAAAAAAAAAAAAAAAAAAAAAAAAAAAAAACCAGTCAGATAATAAAAGTTTAAAGTCATGGTCACATATTGCAGGATTCCTTGTGTGTAGACTGTTCAGAAGAGGTGAATATATACACACAAAAAATAGGAGTGTGCTGATTGCTAGCAGCTCAGTGAGGGGCCAGTAAGAAGTGACTGTTGGTTTAGAGTTTGTTTTGGGGGGTGCTAGAGATATTTCTAAAATGTGTCTATGGACTGGAAAGACGGTTTAGTGGTTAAGAGTACTTGCTGCTCTTCTAGAGGGCTGGGTTAGATGCCCAGCATCTCCATGTGGCTCACAACCACTTGTGACTGCAGTTCCCAGGGCATTACAGTGGCCTCTTCTGGCCTCCTTAGGTACTTTACACATGTGGTACACAGGCAAAAACACCCAGACACATAGCATAAATACATTTTTAAAAATTAATAAGATAAAGGCATCTCAGCTCTTTGACTATTCTAACAACCTCCGCACTATATACTTTAAAATTCATGGAATGAATTACATTTATCAATCAAACAAAAACCAGTGTAATGAAATGAAAAAAGACCATGTAGGAAAACAGCAGGTGCAAAGGACATAGAGTGCTGTGTGCTTGATGTGTTCACCAAACTGTCATCAGGCTGGTTGGGGTAGATCAGAATGAAAACAAGGGAAGGGAACAGAACAGATGCGATGGCCTTTTTAGGTCGGAGGAAGCTTTAGTGTATACAGGGTGGTGGACCAGGGAACTTGGAGCTCAGCAACATGGATTTCTATTTAGTTTGACAGTGTGAAGATGGGGCGGATGGAGTAAAGCTTGAGGGACCTGTTGGTAGGCTAGAGCAGGGGCCAGCCACGTAAGCGGATATTACAAATTGCACTGGAAGTGGGGAAAGGGGAGGAATGGCTAGGTTCAGCCAGACCCAGTAGATTAGGTAGAGGCAGGGGCAAGACCCAACAGTTGCACTCTGGAAAGGTCTAGAGAATGAATTCACCATATCTCCAGACCTTTTCAGAGTGCGATTATTGGTCTTGCCCTTAGCTGGGGAGCAGTGAGGAAACAGATAGCATGGTGTAGTGATGGGCTTCATTAAGGTGGCCACGGACAGCCTGCTGGAGGCTAGAATGGGACCAGTGAGGACGGTTATAAGTGACTTTGGGGAGCTCATAAGGAGCCACAGAGCAGGACTACGTGAGGGGAAGTCTGTGATGATGCAACGCTAAGCAGGCGCCACAGCCATTGCAGGGCATTGGGTGGGTAGGGATACATGCCAGAGCCAGCTTTCTACTCAGTGGGAATGATGGGCCCAGGGGCCCAGGCTACTGGCCAGAGCCTACTGGGATCTGGAAGGAAAACCTCTCTTCTGTTTTGGTCTGGGCTGCTTCCAGTTTAAATAGTGTGCTACCTTCTACCCCAGACTGCCCTGCTACTGTGTTTCTTAGGCAGATGTGTTGATCAAGTCAACACGAAAGAGGACAAAAGGTCCCAGAAGTCAGTGTCAGATTGAGGACATGAACTGGGGACTTTGCAGTGGGTCTTGCTAACTTAGTCTTGGAGGTGGCAGTTGGGTCTTTTGGAATTGTGAGTCTTGGAACTGTGCTGTCCCCAAGTCTTCTCTTCACCAGGGGCCACCTGGTCCTTTCCCTTCAGCATCTGCATTCAGTACCAGCTTTCCATGCTTATTCTTCCTGAAGGGGACTGTTCTCAGGCTGGTTCTGGTGATTGAGTGATTCTTTATTTTTTCTTCCTCAGATCAGGGTGTGCCAGGCCTGAGTAAGAAGGTACACTTAAGGAATAAGCATTTCTTGGTGCCCTATTTGCACAGGAGTTTGTGGAGCAGCCATGGCCTCTAAGATAATACCTGCTCCCAGGGGTCATCAACTTTCTAAAAGAAGGCAAGCTTTGGACTCTTCCTGGGTAACTCCCTGCATCACCTGGGCAGATAGGCAGGCAGGAGGCCTGGTCAGCTCTGCATGAGGAAAATCTGGGCCCCTGCTGGGGACCAGGCCACCTCCAGGCCTCATGCTGTGCCTGTTGGCCTCTGCTATCCTTGGCCAGGAGGGACTGACTGAGGATAGCAGATGTTTACTTGGAGGTGTTCCTGGCAGTCCTGCCTGCTTTAGTAGGCCCTCCTGCATGCTACTCACCCACTGGAAAAGCCTTCTCCTCCAGCTGTGTGAGAAGTTCACACTGTAATATGTTTTGACAACATTTTGCATTTGCAGTTTGCTTCCAGGTATCATTGCAACCTGAACTGTGACCTCAGAAGGAACACTTTGTGTGAGGATGCTATTTCTGAGCCAGTTCTAGAAGCTACCAGCAGGGGTCAGGGACAGGGAAGAGGATGACAGTCTGGCTAGGCTCCTTGCCACTGGCCACAGCAAGGGCAGCATAGGATCGGGCACCTGGCTGGGTCTAGTGGCAAATGTGTGTGGCTTTCCCTACCAGGGTTGTGAGTGTCCCCAGAAGCAGCTGCAGTTCATGGACCAGTTTCTGGATATGATGCGGAGTCTGATCGCTGGATGTTCCAGTAGTTCTAGGTAAAGGTGTCCTTGGCATAGGTGGGTGCTCTTGACAGCTAGTCTTGGTCTTAACTATGGAGATGGTAGGGAGGTGAGGGAATGTGCCTTCATCTGGGGTCTCTGTCCCCCTCTGGTGACAGTACCACATATTCATCAAGGAGTTACAGGACTGATAAATTGAGACAGATCCCCCTAGTCACTGTCTTGGGAGTTAGGCTGGCTGCCCAGAGGCCAGGCAGTGGCTCAGCAATGGGTAGCTGTAGTTTTTGGATGTTGGGTCATAGCTTGAGATCCCTGCACTATAGGCCTTGGGGGAGCTAACCTAGGTGTTTAGGAGAGAGATTAGCACCTGGATGTCTGCAGACAAGAGGGTATAAGAGAGGCCAAAGCAAGCAGAGACAGGGAGGGATGTAGGCAGTGGAGCTCCCTGTCCTTGGGACTTCTGTGGGGAACGGTGCTCCTGCGGGTAACAGTATATTCGGGGCCTGTCCTGACTTTGCAGCCTGAAGGAATACCTTGAAAACACCACCGAGAAGAATGAGGCCTTGCTGGGGGAGCTCTTCTCCAGCCATAACTTGTGGACAATCTTGAAGCCGGAGAGTAAGCCACGGTCCCTGGACATGCCGTCCTCTTTCAACGAGCAATCTGATGACCTGCCAACGTAGGTGTTCAGGAGGGCTATAGTTCTAGTAAGGCAGACCTTATACAGTGGCCCACTGCCTACACTGACAGGATCACCCCTTTTTTCGCCTACAGGGATGGCTCCTCTGCCCAGTCAGAGGGAGAGAAGGTGGCAGTTCTGGCCAGGCAGCTTCAGGAGAGTGCTGACAAGCTTCAGACACTCCGAGACCAGGTGAAGGGCACCAGTTCTGGGGACTATGGGACTTGGGGAACAGGCTCCGCTGAGTTCTAGGGCAAGTGCTGTCCCCCTCAGCATGGTGTGCTGTGAGGCTTCAGTGAGATGCAGCAGGAGTATGGAGGTAGGTACTGAGGGTCCGAGCATGAAAGGAAAGGATGTGCTTCAGATGGCAATTGTGCACCAGGCCTGAACTGCATGCCTTCACATATCCGCCCAAATTCAGCCCTACTGGCATCTGTTGACCAGGCTACATATTTGACTATGGAGACTGAGGCCTGTGCAAACATTAGCCTCAGGGCTGAGGCCCCATTCACACCCTCCCCATCTCCTTCTTTATGGAGACTTTCTTCCTATCAACCTGTGCTATGTTATGTCAACCTGCGCTATGTTATGTAGGCTGTTTACAGCCTAGGCTGGCTAGGCAGGACAGCCTCAAGTGACTGTCACCCTTGGTTTTGCAGTGCTTGGCACAGACTAAGGCAGGGATTGACACCAGCACCGTACACCAGAAGCTCCGTCTGGTCATCTCTGACTTCTACCAGCTTATTCTGGCCTTCCTGCAAGTCTATGACGACGAGCTGGGCGAGTACTGCCAGCGCCCACTACCCAGCCTGCACCCAAGCGGCCCTATCATACAAGCTGTCTATCAGACTCTTAGTTCATGTAGCCAAGTAAGACACCTCTCCATCTCAGCCAATCACATGGTATTCTGGGTCAGGTGAGGATAGACATTTCTGGTGCCTTGGGGAGGTGATGAGAGCTGATGTGGACATTGTCTCCCAGACACACTCCTGAGGAGGTTTCCATTCTTTTACCTCTCTTACCCCTAGGAGGTTCGTGAATCACTTGCAGTGAGTTCTGCTTCCCTCAGCATGGGGTCCTGTTCCTCGCTACCTCTGGTCTTGTATCTGGCTGAGTACTAGACTAGCCAGACAAACAAGTGGGGGCGGGGCGCAGTTGGTATGTGACTAAGCCACTGAGTAAAACACGGCTCACTTGGCTCTTCCAGATTGAGGTTCTCAGAGGCCAGGCTCAGCACCTGGACCAAGGCTCATCACTGTAGCTACAGTGTGTGCAACCCTGACTCTGACTCATAGGGCCATGCTGTTGATTTGAGGTTCTAGCAAGACAACCCAAGACTTCCCAATCCCTCATGAGACTCTCCCAGTGGAGGGAAGCTCTTACCACAAAGGGACTTTTTTGGTAGGATATTTCTTTTTCCACCCACCATTTGCTTTGCTTAGGCAGCACAATGCGCAGTGCTAGCAGGTCACTAAGAGCTGAGGGCTACCTGATTAACAGCAGTGTGGAGGCCCCACTGACCCAGGAGGAAGGAGCCTTAGATTTGAGGGGCAACTCTCCAGCTGTGAGTTCTCTCTCTTTCTGTTAGCTGTCTTTCGGGGATTCAGATGGCATCTGTAACTCAGACTAGCCTCACGGAGACCTGCATGTCCTTTCCATCTTGACAGTTGTTGAGAGCAATCATGGAGATTGCAGACACCTCTGCTGAAGCTGTGGAAGTAGCAAGGAAGCAGCAAGAAGACCCAAACTGTTGGGGCAGCAACAACTCTGGGATGAGCCTAGGTAAGTGCCAGGGGCTGAGGGGCAGCTGTCCTTGGCTACTTAGCCCAAGTCTGCTCCGTGGTGGGGCCTCTTCTTTCTGTGCTGGGCCAGCGCTTAGGAGACTGGCTGCATAGATTTTTCTTGTAATGTTTCTTTCCCTTGGAAAAAAATGCACCCAGCATTCTTGGTAGGAATAACTCAGAGATATATACACAAGTCCTTGGATGCTTAAGGTAGCATGCATATCTTCCCCACAATGAGGCTTATCTTTTCAGAACTTGTATGTATAGTTATTTGTTATAAACTTTGCATGTAGTCAAATGTAGCCATAATTTCCTTATGGATAGAATCCTTTCTCTGTAGTGTAGCTAGCATTCCTAGTCTAACACATCATCTCCCATGGCTTTACAGCATTTCCTTCCATGGTTAGGTTAGTAATCTCTCCAGAGTTGATTTTTGCATGGTATGAGATGGGAGTCTAGTCGCATTCTATTCTATACAGATACACATCTATCCCAGTAACACTCATGGAAACTCATTCTTTTCCCTATTGGTCTGTAACCCGCCATGTATGTTAGTTATCAAATGTTAGTTCTACATGTATGGGTCTCTGAGTTCTCTATTCTAGCCTGTTTCTCTTTTTTTCTGTCTTTGCACCATAGAGATCAGAAAACAAATGACAAATTAAACCCATAAGGTAAAGGTGAGATAGACCCAAGCCCTATATTAACAACAGCTTTACTGAGCTATAATTCACATAACATAAAACTCACCCTTTTCTAACAGTGACCAATCTAGTTTTTTACAGATATTCATATACTTGCCAACCATCATAGCTAAATCCAGGGTATTTTTTAAATATTGATTTCTTTTTATTTTATGTATATGGGTGTTTTGCCTGCATGTATGTCTGTGCACAATGTGGATGCAGTGCCCCCTGAGACCAGCGGGTCCCCTGGAGCTGGAGTTACAGACAGTTGTGAGCTGCCATGTGGGTGTGGGAAGCTAAACCTAGGTCCTCTGGAAGAGCAGCAAGTGACCTCTGAGCCATCTCTCCAGCTTTTAGAATATTTTATTATCTCAAGAAGAAGTTCTATACCAGAAGGCCTGCCTTTAATTCCAGCACTTAGGAGGCAGAGGCAGGTGGATCTCTGAGCGTTTAAGGTACCATGGTCTACACAGTGACCTCTAGAGGAGTCAGAGATACATAGTGAGACCCTGTCTCTGGAAAAAAAAAGGAAAGAGAGAGAAAAAAGGGCTGTACCATTAGCAATCTCTCTTCTATCTTTATCTAAACCCCAGCTCTTGACAACTATTGATCTACTGTCTTACTGTCTTTCTCTATAGCTTTGGCTCTTCTGGGCATTTTTCTTCAACTAGAATTGAGCAACATATGACCTTTTGCCTATTTCCAAGGTTCATCCATGTGCTGCGTTCTTGTCTGGCTGACATGGCTGTGATGAAGACGTAGAATGTGTTTGTTTATTCATCTGTTGGGAGACCTATGTGGGGCACATTCTTTTTCCCTCTTCTTATATAACATATCCCAGTGGCAGACTCCCCTCCCTCTCCTCCTCCCTGTGTTCCCCTCCCCCATCTCTCCTCCACCCCAGATCCTCTGTTCCTGTTTTCCTTCAGAAAAAGAGCAGGCCACCCAGGAATATCAACCAAACATTGACCAACTAGATGTAATAAGACTAGGTCTGAATTCTCATGTCAAGGGGGCATATTTTTAAAGTAAGCTGACGATCCTTACAGCAGCAGCCACCAGCTGTCGACAGTTCCTTCCTTAGGGCAGTGGGCTTCATGCTAGAAGGTTGACAGGCTTGATCTTGTGTAAGCAAGCACAGCCACTGTGAGTCATGAGTTCAGAAGACACTGTTGTGCTTGAGTCCTCTCAAAGCTCTGGCTCTTACAGTCTTTCCACCTCATCTTTCTTGATGTTTCCTGAGCCTAGGGGCTTGGGGATGGGACACACATTTCCCATTTGTGAGTTAGCACTCCACAGTGCTTTGACTAGTTGTGAGTTTTTGTTTTAACCACCACCTACTACCCAGAAATCTTCAGAGGCGTCTGGGGTTCCCCTTCACTTTTGAAGGGTCGTTTTGCTCTTTGCTCTCGGATGGCAGTTCTTCCATACTTTCAGTATATCAGCCCACTGTCATTCGACCTTCATAGCTTCTAAATCAACATGTGTTCTTCTTGCAGGCCCTTGTACATAACAGGTCTCCTCACTTGCCTTTTTTTCTGCTGGTTCTGACTTAGTTCGGTTATGTGTCTTGGTGTGAAGTCTCTAAGTTTAATACCTGTAGTTCGCCCATTTTGGAGCTCTCTGAACTTTCCCGTCATTCACCAATAGCGAAACACTTCTCTTCGGATTCTCCTGGGCACTTCCACAATGCTGGACCTTTTATGTCCTTTTTAGGTCTCCTCTGTGGCCTCTATTCCCCAGTCTTTCCTTCCAACCTTTTGGATTATTATATTATTTTCCCTTACTGTTTCAGTGAGCAGCAAGTAACGCACGTGACTATAACTGTTTTCACTGATTTGTCCCCAAGTAGTGGTATTAGATCATGGCCTTTGTGCCATCTCCTTTGGGGATTTCCCCCACCTCGGAACTTGGGATATATAAGTACTTAGGTCCTTATATATGTTAGGTATGCATGTATGTATACATACGTGTATGTATATACAGACACATACATGCATGCATACTGAACATATCCTCAGCCTTCTCTCTCCCACCTCTTTTTCTTTTTGTTACTTTTTATTTTGAGACAGGATCTCACCAAGTTGCTCAGGCTGGCCTCGAACTTGTGACACTTCTCTCTCATCCTCTGTCGTAGCTGAGATTACATACCTGGGACTGTAGGCCTGCATATCCAGACCTTCTTGGGATTCTCCCTGGCTGCTGGCCTTCTTTCTGTGACACACCTGTCACCTGTACACCAGACACTTGGGAGTCACTTGTTACTTATTGAGCCGCAAGAGGATCCTCCATTCTTAAAATTTATTATAACATTTACTCTAATCACCACTGTCACTGTGGCCCTCATTGCAGTCCATATAATTCCTATTAATAAATTGTTCATAATCTATGCTGTCATTACTGCAATAATGATCATTAATAGCCTTGCCTGCTCACTGGTGATGAGGGCATACTTGCACTGGCAGTAAGTTTGTTGGTATGACCTGGGTACTCCCACCCTGTCATTCAGTTCCCAGTAGCCTCAGTGCTGTGGAGATGGTGAGTAGAGCAGGGCTGGGCTCCTGACTCAGTTCTTGTCAGTGTGAATTCCTGATTTGCTCTGAGACAATTCTTGGGCACTAGACATGCCCTGAAAAAACAACCAGTGTCAAATAAATTCCAAAGCCACTTCCTTTCGCTGCCCATTTTCTACCTGACCCATTAGGGGCCTTGGCCTCTATGAGAAGCTCCCTTCCACTTACCTGGGGGAAGTCTGTTTCTCTATCATTTTCCCTCACTGATCCAGATGTTGTAGCTGAGCCCTGTTGGTGACATGTCCCACAGTATCAAGTAAGAGGCTTGTGTTTTGGAAGGCTGTGTGTGTCCTGGCTTATGCATTGTGCGAATGGGTGTGAGTGTAACAATATATTTACAGGACAGAGTGACCCTGCCGGAGCTGAGAATGGGAGAGGGCACAAATGCCACAAGAGAGATAAACAGGAGTAGAAGAGAGACAGCAAACAGGATCAATTCTCAGGCTACAGAATAGCCGACTGAAAGAACAACCCAAGGGAGTAGTAGGGGCAGATGCTCTGATAGCAGACCACTGTGACCTAAAGGCAGTTGCCCCAGAAAAAAGTGTTCATGGGGAATGCATAGGTAGCCTGTGGAGAAAGCAGTGGCAGTGACTGAGCAGAGCAGCGTGCGATGAGAAGCCTGCCCCTTGCCCTCGAGCGCCATATGATAAGGGCCCTCAGCTGTCAGTGAGGCAGATCAGCTTGTGAAACATTGCTTTCCATCGAACTCTTCTTCAGGGCCCCTTCACAGGGAAGGGTACAAACCTCTGAACAGCGTGGGGGAGAAGTACCTTTTGCCCAGGTACCACACCTCAACACCAGGGCAGAGCAGGACAGGGTACAAAGAACCAGGATGGTGAAGAGAAAAGACCTGAATGCACAGGAGCTTTTAAACAACATGACAGGCAAATGTACCTGGATCACTTGAAAGCCCAGCTGAGAGGAATGACCAGAAAACAGTGGCACGTGAGGTAGCGCGTCTCTAGGAACAGAGAGGTGAGATGGAAGAGTCAGCACAAGCTATAGGAGACAGAAACACAAGTGAAGCAGGCGAGCTTCCTCGTTTCAGGTCCAAGCAGAGGCACCCAGAGGATGTACTACAGAACCCACACTGCTATAACAGGGTCAGAGTGTGAGGCCAGTGTGGGGCCTCGGGAGCAGGCCCGGGGGCCGAGAACACTGAAGTCCACATGTGAGGGCAAAGTGGGAAGCTATGAGCTACTGGGCTGCTAGCTAGGCACACGGTGAGGACCAGGGTCTAGATTCTGGCTACACTCCAGGGATTGATAAAGGCATATGCCACAGAGGAAGGGCAGCGCAGAACCCAGCAAAGTGCCATCTTCAGAGGGACACAGTTTGCCACTGGAAAGCTCTTCAGCTAGGGCACCACTGGAAACCTTGAGAGCAAATAGGAAAGGATCTTAGGGTGCTGTTCATAATGGCCATACCTCATGAGTCCTAAGCTCCAGAGATGTGAAATGATGATAAATTGGGGCTATCCCTGTACATAATGTCACTGTTGATAAGGTTGACATGTAAAAAGCAAAATGTAGCTAACAGTAGGACTGTAGAAGAGAGGGGGCAGGCAGCATGGTTTGTGAGATTTGTTTCCCTCCTCATGAGAAGACAGAAAGGGTTGATAAACTGGTAGAAAAAGTAATGGGTCTGTATTTGCGTTGGGAATTCCCAGCCTGGTATGCCTGTGATCTCATTATTCAGGAGGCTGAGGCAGGAAAGTCAAGTGCCAGTCCAACCTAATATAACACTGAATACAAAAAATGTGGTGGGGTGAGATAGCTCATTGGCTAAAGGCACTTGCTACCAAGCCTGACAACCTGGCTTTGATCCCCAGAATCCACAAAGTGAAAGGAGAGAATCACCCTTGAAAGTTGTCCTTTGACTTCCGCATAAGCACTAAGGGCATGCACACGGTGCAATTACACAGATGTCGTCAAAGCATTCCTACACATAAAATAAAGAAATCTTTAAAGCAGAAATACATGCTAAAAACAACCAAGAGGCTAGGTGTGGTGGCGCACGTCTATAATCCCAGCACTCAGGAGGCAGAGGCAGGTGGATCACTGTGAGTTCGAGGCCAGCCTGGTTTACAAAGTGAGTTCCAGGACAGCCAGGGCTACACTGAGAAACCCTGTCTGGAAAAAAACAAAACAAGAGAAACAAACAAAAAACACCACCACCACCACCACCAACAACAACAAAACAAAACAAAAAACAAACAAGAGAATAACTTAAATTGGCCAGAAATTTAATTACTGGATACCCAGTGGTTGTCTGTTTAGGGCCCTAGAGGCGGATGTTCTTACAGCATATGTCCCCCAAAGCTGGCCAGCTGGTTCTGGGGCTGCGCTTCCTCTAAAGCGGTAGTTCTCAGACTGTGGTTTGCGACCTCTTTGGGAATCACATATCAGATATTTACAATTCCTAGCATAGCAAACTTACAGTTAGGAAGTAGTGATGAAAATAATGTTATGGTTAGGGGTCAGCACAGCATGAGGAACTGTATTAAAGGGTCACAGCAGTAGGAAGGTTGAGAACCACTGATCTGAAAGCCTTAGAGCAGTTCTGTGCTGGCTTTGTTACTGGTATCTGATTAGAACAACTCAACATTGAAACCAGAACAGTTCCTGGGCTTTGAGGTGGCAGGCATTTAGCATGGCCTGAGCTTTGACACTGTGCTATGGTCTATGTGACCCAGACACGGACCCGTAAGCTGCTGGCCTAGCATCACCAGCCAAGATACCTCATTAGTAGCTCCCTGATCAGTGTTTCTGGGTCATAGTAAAAGTTGGACCCCCAGGCTTCAAGCCCCTTGAGGACCAGGTAGGAGTGGGAAGAGGCAACTAGTGAGTCTGAGTAGGATAGGAAGGCAGGAGGGAGTCCTGTGTGGACTGTCAGCTTCTGCCTCTTTCAAGCTCACAAGCCCTGAATTTACTTTGCTGTTTATGTTTCTTTTTCTGTACAGCTGCCAGGATTGATGAAGTGACACAAAAGTACAAGATCCTCAGTGACAGATTGCACAGAGGCACAAGATAATGTGGGGGTCTAAAGCCCTCCCTGGAGCTGTCATGGGGCGGGGAGCAGTTGGAGTCGTGTTCGTGGCCTGCATGGTGCCTGTGGTTTGAAGGGGAGTGGGGGGAGCTACAGAAGGCAGGCAGGTTGAGCCGGGCAGCTAGAAATAAAAGGAACGTTATGCTCTTGAGAAGCTGTCTTCGGACTGTTGTTTGTTTCTGCATGTCACACTCTTCCCTTCTAGCCTAGCATGCTCAGCGCCCCTTCCTGTCCTCATCTCTGCTCTGCTAGGTTAGCCTGGTGGCAGCCCTTCCACTAACTCAGCGGGCTTTGGTCTCCTCTCTGCTGCTTCTATTCCTTCCTGATACTGCCTGGTTAGTTTAAGCATGTCCAACCCTAGAGGTCTTCACTGAAAACTGACATGATCCCTCTCCTTGACCATGTGCCCTTGACTTTCTGTCCTGCTACAGAGCCCTAAGAGGCCCCCTGCCATGTCCTTGGGAGCCAACAAATCTCTTCCTTCTTTTCTAGGGTGCTAGCACCCACTGAGAAATTCTCATCATGGCCTGACTGGTTATCCAGGAAACTGCTTTCTGGGATTCCCACAGTGACCCAGTATCTTTTTGAGGAGTGTGCCTATCACAGCCACCTCCCTCCCTTCAAGCACCGGAACAGGCACAACTTGGTGAGATCCATTATCATACCTGTGGCTGCCTGGCCCACCCTGCTCCTGTAGCTGCACCTTGGCTCCCCCAGGCTCCCTGGGTAGGTTTTGACAGCTGGGTGCCAGGCCATTCCTGCTGGGACCCTGCTGGGAATGGCTGATGGGCAAGCAGGTCCTCGTTCTTTCCTGTCCTGCTGCACCGACTGCTCTATGGACAGGCTCAGGAGTGGCTGCACTGGGCACATCCTTGGAAGGTCAGGCCCGCAACGTTGGAAACCTAGCTCTGCAATGACATCTTCAGGAGAGGCCAGGGATGATCTAGCTTTCCAGCCACTCTCACATCTTGATGGCGCCCCTCAGATGAGGCAGGAAAGACTTCACAGCAGGGGCTCTCAACCTGTGGGTCACTGCCCCTATGGGGGCTGCGTATCAGATATCCTGTGTATCAGATATTTACATTACAGTTAGGAGGTAGCAATGAAAATAATTTCATAGTGGGGGGGACTGTATTAAAGGGTTGCAGCATTAGGAAAGCTGAAAGCCTCAGTCTTAGAGTCTTAGAGGTCTCCTAGTCACCTTTTTCCATTTCTGAAATTTAAAGAATTGCCTCTGTCATACCCATGGGACTGTATGGCTCAGACCTTACTTTCTCATGGCCTCTCTTTGCCTCCCTTTTCTCTCTGACTTCCTCCTAACTCTACTAAATAAATGCCTGGAACACCCTTAGAGCACAGACCACCCCCTCTTGCTGCCGGAAGATGGGGCCACAAGGTGGGTGAGCTGCGACCAGGCAGTGTTCACCTTGGAGATGTCCTGAAACCACTCCCTGTTCACTGAAGCAAGACCAAGGCCCTGTCCTCAGCATGTCTTCCCATCCACAGGCTAAACACAACACAAATAGATGCCCCTGTCACTCTTGAGGTCTTAGCAACCTCATGAAGGGCAGCCAGGTCCCCACTGGTGGAGGAAACCAAGGCCTGGAGAAGAGGACCTGTTATCTGTGTGTAATGTGTCCCTGCATAGGGCTAAACATCACACCTGGTTGTCCAGGTCTGACAACCACATCCCAGGTCCTATGACATTTGGGGGTAGGGCTTGGCAGAAGCCACAGCCTTCCATCACACTCTGACTTCCTTCTGCCTGTGAGGACATGTTTGTCTGGCCCATGACGATGATGTTCATCACTCGTTGGAAGCATGTGTACAGCCAGAGCCTGCTTCCCAGTCTGTAAACATGGGGCGTGTGTCCTGGTGGTTGCAAGCTCACGAGGGGGCGGCAAGCAAGCCGGCTGCACAGGTCCTGCGGCCTCAGGCCTCCTGGTTGCCCAACTGGCTGCTGGGGGCGGGCTGTGTCCTCTGATTAAAGGCTGCCTGGAGCAGCCTCTACAGAGACAGGTGCCCAGCAGCCTAGGAAGCCAGCCGAAGCCTGCCCCAGGTAAGCCCGTGCGGGGAGGATGGGTGGACAGTACCACGAGCCTGGAGGCAGGTAGAAACCAGCTTGAGGCTGCACTTGTTTTGTAGAGAAAATGTTGGGAAGACCAGAGTTCCCATGGCAGGTTGCTCTGGTGCCTGCTACCCAAATATAGAAAGCAAGGCATAATCCTGAGGCTCCCAGTCAAGGTGTCTCCACCAAGGTGCTGGGCCTAGGTGCCATTTGTGGGCTGTACCTGCCCCCTCCCTGATAGGAACAATAGCTAGATCTGGATGTGGGCTAAAGTCTAGGCACTTTCTTTTGTGCCTGCTTGGTTAGGTGACAGAACTACGATTGGCTGGAGAGAGACCCAGGGAAAGGGGGAGGAGGGAGGTACAGCAGTAAAAGACCCTGACCACTCGAACCTAGCCCCATGGATTCTCCTTTAAAGTGTCCCTGTATATGAGCCTTGGAAAGTACTCCTAGCACTGAAGGCCTCATGAGGTGGGGTGGAGTAGCAGGAAGCGAGGCTCTGAGTGATAGAGCTTTGACCTGAGGTGGCTGTAGGCAGTAGGGCCTTTGCTCTCATTTCTTTAGCCCTCTGGCTTATGCTACTTGTTCTGGAAGCTTTAGGCCTCACTGTTCCTGTGAGAACATCAACATGTCTGAGCCACCTCGGCCTGAGACCTTTGTCTTCCTGGACCTGGAAGCCACTGGGCTTCCAAACATGGATCCGGAGATTGCGGAGATATCCCTTTTTGCTGTCCATCGTTCTTCCCTGGAGAACCCAGAGCGGGACGATTCTGGTACCCTGGCGCTGCCCCGTATTCTGGACAAGCTCACACTGTGCATGTGCCCGGAACGCCCCTTTACTGCCAAGGCTAGTGAGATTACTGGTTTGAGCAGCGAAGGTCTGATGCGCTGCCGGAAGGCTGGTTTCAATGGTGCTGTGGTGAGGACGCTGCAGGGCTTCCTGAGCCGCCAGGCGGGCCCCATCTGCCTTGTGGCCCACAATGGCTTTGATTACGACTTCCCACTGTTGTGCACAGAGCTACAACGTCTGGGTGCCCACCTGCCCCGAGACACTGTCTGCCTGGACACACTGCCTGCATTGCGGGGCCTGGACCGTGCTCACAGCCATGGCACGAGGGCTCAAGGCCGCAAGAGCTACAGCCTGGCCAGTCTCTTCCACTGCTACTTCCACGCTGAGCCCAGTGCTGCCCATTCAGCAGAGGGTGATGTGCACACGCTGCTTCTCATCTTCCTGCACCGTGCTGCTGAGCTGCTCGCCTGGGCAGATGAGCAGGCCCGCAGCTGGGATGACATTGAGCCGATGTACATGCCACCGGATGCTCCAAGCCTTGAGGCCTGAATGCAAGCAGCATGCATTCAGCCAGCTCTGAGCTGTTCTTGCTCTCTGCAGCACCTCACTGGCCTTCCTCAGCCCTGGCCACAGGATGCCAGAGCCTCCCCTGTGCTCTACCTCCAGGTGGGCACCTGGCCAGCCTGTGAGCTCCTGCAAGTTGCTCCTTCCATCTTTCCTCCCATTTCTCAATAAATACCACCAACTCTTTACCAGCTGACTTACTGGCCAGACTTCTCTCTGCCCATGCCCCAAATTATCTGACTAAGCTACAGACATCATTACCCTGTGGTGAGCTCTATGAGTTGAAGATGTCAGCAGGTAGGAGCTATCTCTCTGGTATATCTCAGGGTCCCATTGCGTGTTGCCCCTCTCTGCTAGGCCCAGGGAGGGAAATGAGAGGGGTAAATGAGCCTGCAAAGTTAGTCTTTGCCTTGTTCGAAGCCCAGCTCTGGCCCCGACCCTCGTCCTCCTATGTCTGTACTCTACAAAGTAGCACCAGTGACCTGATATAGAGCACTGGGGGGAAACAGGCATCTCTAGTCATCTGTGGTCATGGCACACGGATGCCACAGGAGAGACCACCCAGGCAGACTAGGGTGCCACGCTGACCAGAGGTGGAGAGGAGAGGTGGGGTAGCACATAGGGTGCTAGTCAGACTTGAACTCATCACAGGTGGCAGGTCCTTCCCAGAGTGATTTGTGAGGGTAGCTTCTGACTAGCTGCCTCAGCTGGACTTCAGGTTTCCGGTGACCTGGCTGTGAAGCCCCACCCTGAGGCACTCCTGTCTTGTGGGAAGTTGGACCAGGTGAGAGCTGTGTCACCAAATGCTGGGGCAGGCAAGAAGGGGTGGGGTGGCCACACCCTAGAGTGATTCATATGAGCAAAGCCTCCAGCCTTGAGCCAGCCTGGCCCGTTTGGGGATCCCTAAGTAGGTCAAAATGACTAGAGATGCTTCATCATGTGTGGAGGCAGGAAGGTGAGGCCAGAGCGCTGGTGATGGCTGCATCAGAATAGTCTGATGGCCTGGCTGAGGTCACGGAGGCTTGTGTCTAGAAGAGAGGCAAGTCAGATTCGTGTGTTTGTTGTATTTCTCAGGCTTGATCCCTTTACCTTCTGGCCAGGCTCAGGTGGGCAGTCTATACCAAAGAGTGTCTGCCTTAGAATGCTTTCCCTACTATGCTTTCCCATAATGACAAGTCAGAGAGGCTCAACCCTAGGAGCAGCTAGCTGCTCTATCTGTGCCTTATGACACCTCCACAGTGCTCTCGCTTTGTGCTTTTGCCTCTCCCTGAGGTTTATTCAAGAACCCTTGGCCTCATGGTAGTCTGGTCTTGGGTGTTGTCCCCAAGTCTTTCCTGCTCACTCAGACTGGTCAGGTTAAGCGTTAAGCATCTTTGCATGTGGCACAGACAAGCTGAAACCTGCCTCCAAACCAGTGATGTGCTGATGAATTCATGCCAACTGACTTTCCAGGAAAGTAAATGCACTTGTGCGCACACATGCTTGTGTGGATATGTGCGTGCGTGTGCGTGTGCATGTGCGATGTGTGTTGTTTCCCATCCATGATGAGCATTGTTCAGCTCACAATTTCCTTTCTCTGTCCCTGTCCCTGTCCCTGTCCCTGTCTCTGTCTTCTCTGAGACACAGGCTCTCTGTGTAGCAGCCCTGGCTGTCCTGGACTCACTTTGTAGACCAGGCTGGCCTTGAACTCACAGCGATCCCCTGCCTCTGCCTCCCTGAGTGCTGGGATTAAAGGCGTGTGCCACCATGGCTAGGCTAATTTCCTTTCTCTTAATGAGTAAGTTGAAAGTAAAGCAGCAGAGATATATCTTAAAAGTTCACACGCTCACACTACCCACAATGCTATGGCCACAGAGGCTGCACTCTGATTTAATCTGCAGTATTAACATGTTCCCCATTATTTTCTCAAGCCAGGGAAGTCAGCAAAGCAGGAATAAATTGAGCACTGCCGTGTCCTGGCCCACTGACCTCTGTGGGATACTTCTTTCACTGTGGCCCACAGGAGGAGGACAGAGTGTACACAAAGCTGTACAGGAATAGGTGTGTGACATCACACTACAGCATTGATTTCCATTGTGGTCTGCGAGTTGTACATCAATACACAGTAATAGTAAAATGTGGCCAGTTAAGATGTGACGGATTTGTCTAGCTCTTTTATTTTTTATATAAATTGTTTAATTTTTCATTTATATTATTTGTTTATTTTTGGTTTTTGGAGAAAGGATCTCATGTATCCCAGACTGGTCTTATATTCCGTATGTAGCCAAGGATGAGACTGTAGGAAACCAGCTGGACAGTGTGTGAAAGGGTTAACTGAGCAACCATCACGAGATCCAAGGTTTCACCCATATATGTTTCCCCAAGAGAAATTCAGGACACATTCAGGCTAGCTTGTGTCCTACGAGCCCTCAAGTAGAAAGAGGCAGATGCTCCCCAGTAGGATGACTGGTTGTGCAACGTGCAACCTATGTTACATCTGCATCTGAGGGTGCTGCTCAGCAATGAGCCAGGGATGCTCCTGAGACTGCATTCTGGATGCAACACGGATGTGGCAGACAGAGTGTGCACAAGGCCTGGGAGGAAGCTGGAAAGACGGCAAGGGATGCCTTCCTAATTTCTATTACCAAGCTGAAGTTCCATGACGATTCCGCAGCTTAAGCCCGCTGTCTCTGGGAACTGGAGATGGCACTCAGTTGGGAGAATGCTTGATAGGGTGTACAAAGCCCTGGGTTCCATGCCTAGCACCCAATAAACTAGGTGTTGTGGTGCAGGCATAGAACCCTAGCACTTAAGGGGGTGAAGACAGGAGGATCAGGACTTCAAGGGCACCCTCAACTACAAGGCCAGCCTGGGACACATGAGACTTTGCCCCGCCCGCAAAAAAAAAAAAAAAAAAAGTTCCTTTGAGTAGTAAATCTGCTAAGAATTGTACTTGAGATGAAAACTTAAGAAGGGTTATTTGCATTTTGGTTTACTCTGTTGCAGCTGCTATGACAAAAGTACCATAGATTGGATGACTTATAAGCAGCAGAAATTCCTTGATCATAATTCTGGAGCCTAGATGTCCAAGATCAAGGTCCAAGCAGGCTCATTGTCTGCTGAGAATTTCATTTCTCGTAGATGGCATCTTCTTGCGGTGTTCTCACATGGTGGGAAGGACTGGCTCCTCCCTTGGAATTTCCTCTAAGGGTGCTAATATTATTCACGGGAACTCTGCCCTCATGACTACTCACCTCCCAAAGGCCATGCCTCATACCTTGGTGATCAGGTTTTATCACGTGCACTTCAGTAGGAGCAAATAGCACAACACAGCACACAAATAGACACACAGGGCCCTGCATGCACACCTCTCTCTCTCTCTCTCTCTCTCTCTCTCTCTCTCTCTCTCTCTCTCTCTCTCTCTCTCTCTCTCTCCCCTTCATATTCTTCCCTGCATCTTCCTCCCACACACTCACAAATTTGAATAAATGACATTTGACTACGTATTGCTTCTTTAAAGTCATAAATGCCTTCTTCTTTGAATCAGTTTAGTCAATTTCCTCTGTTTTTAAGTTGATTAACATAATATTTTTCTTTTATTTTCTTTTCTTTTTTGAGACAGGGGTTCTCTGTGTAGTCTTGGCTGTCCTAGACTCACTTTGTAGTCCAGGCTGGCCTCGAACTCACAGCGATCTGCCTGCCTCTGCCTCCCGAGTGCTGGGATTAAAGGCGTGCGCCACCACGCCCGGCTTTTATATTTTTCATTTTTAAAGTATCTCTGTTGCTGTCTCCTTTCTGTTTTTGTTTGTTTGTTTTGTTTTTGTTTTTTGAGATAGGGTTTCTCTGTGTAACAGCCCTGGCTGTCCTGGACTCACTTTGTATACTAGTCTGGCCTCAAACTCACAGAGATCCACCTGCCTCTGCCTACCCAAGCTCTGAGATTACATGTATGTGGCGCCACTGCAGACCGATGTCTCATTTCATATGCCTACTCACATATTAACAAGGATTGTGAAAGATTGTCTGTTTCACTGGTCCTTTCTTCTGAGTTTGTGTGTATGTGTGTTTGTGTGTGTACATGTGCATGTAGACACCAGAGGTCACTCTATACGTTGGATTTTTGAGTCAGATATATGTTAACTTGCTCAGTTTTTATATGGGTGCTGGGAATACAAATCCAGGTCCTTATGTTTGTGAGACAGGCACCTTTACCACTGAGCAGGCTTCACACCCCCCCACTGACCCTTTCAAAGGAAAACAAACTTAGAGCTTTGACTAAATTTTCACTTTAAAATATTTTTGCTTCATTAAAATCACTTTTTACTTTGATTATTTCCATCTATTTAACATCTCTTGTTTACTTTATTTTCTGATTTTCTGAGATGAAGACTAAGTTCCTGGACCATCTCCATTATTGAATAACCGAGCTCCTCAAAAATAACAATTTCCCTCAAGGATCTGACCACATCCCAGAGGTTTGCACTAGACAACCCTTTCACTTTGTATTAGAGATAACTCGTGGTTTTACTTTTCCTTCACAATATAATGCTTATAAAGGTAGTCCTAACTTCTCAATAGTGAAAGTTTAAAGAAAATTTCCCTTATCATTATTAATGTGTGCATGTGTGCCTGTGAGTGCGTGCATGCATGTGTGTGTATGTGTGTGTCCGTCCGTGTGTCCGTGTCCCAATGTGAATATGACATAATACTCCTGTTAAATTCAGAGGACAACTTTCAAGGAGTCAGGCTTTCCTTCCACTATGGGTTCCAACTCAGATAGCCAGGCAAGTGCTTTTACCTCCTGAAGCATCTCACTCACCCAAATCTGTACCTAGGCTTTTGGCTACTTTATTGGGCTCCCATATTGACTACTCTTCTCCACCCCAATCCCTTCCAACTCTCCAACACTAGGTAGGCTAGAAAGAAGGTTAGAGGAGGGAAAAGAAGTGTAGACCTCTTTAGACTACTTCCTGCTGATTAGGGGCATCCAGTTCCTTGGGGCAGGGTTGATTTTTGCTGGCAGGAATGTTCAATTTGCTCTTGTGTCTTTGCATACAGTCACTTAACAAACCACGACAAGCCACAGCAACTGGCAAAAGCACACCCCTGCTAGAGCATGAGACAAATCCTAGTCAGCTGCTGAGGTTAATCTGAAGCAGCCCCACATCCTATACCTGGGATCAAAACAAAAACATATTCACATAACTGGATTTTTAAAGAAACCAAAATTCTCACTAGACAGATCACATTTAAGTGGGGTTTGGAGCAGGCCTTATGTTTTCCAGTGTTACCATAATAAAGTATACTGTAGTCCTAGAAGTCCAAGATCAAGGTCTCATCAGGGTGGGTCTCTTCTGAGTCTTTCAAGGAAGTCTGATCCACTCCCCTTCCATGGTTTCCAGTAGTTTCTGCAACCTTGGCTATTCTGTGGCTTGTTTGCACATGCAGAACTCTAATTTCTGCTTTCATCTTCACATGACACTCTCCCTAAGTGCTATCTGTACCCAAGAACTCCCCTATCTATTGTCTCTCAGCCACACAAAGTGAGAGCCTGCCCTCCTGATCTTCTCTGCACCTGAGCTACAGTAAGACTTCATCGTGAAACTTGCAACCCTCCTGCTTCAGTCTTTCCAGTGCAGAGATTACAGGTGTGGGTCACATGCCTGCTCAGAAATAACTTTAAAACGCCTTTTAGATCCTGGAAAATGTGTCTCCTTAAGAAATGTTGACATTTATCCCTAGTTCTAAAATACAGCCTGACAATTACGCTGCTGGGCAGCTCTGCTCTTGCCTTTCTAGTCTATCTGTACATTTACAGGAGCATGCAGGCTAACACTGCATCATAGTGATGCTTTAGGCATGGATTCCTTCATGCCAAGTGGGGTTTCTGTTACATGTCTGATCACTATATGCATGTACTTCTGACTTTATGGCTCTATTACTTAGGATTCTTAGTGCCAGAGTAAAGTATCACAGAGCAGTCGGCTGGCTGCTCTGCCCTGAGCCACACAGATGGGGCATTGGCTTCCCTCCAGAGGTCCCTGTCTTACAGCTTTAGGTGCTTTCTCAGTTTCCACTTTCCTGCCCTGTGTAGTGAGTGGCCTTGGTTAGCATTAGGACCTCCTTCCTTCATGCAGGATTTTAAATAGCAGCTTTTAAGTCAAAGGGGAGAATGTTCTACAGCACCAGGAGTTTGAAGCTGAGTGTGGTGGCACATTCCAGCACTCCAGAGTTGGAGGCAGGGTAACCACTTGACTCTAGAAGTTCAAAACAAGCCAGGTAACATAGGGAAATTGAAAAATAAAACAGGGCAAAACACAACCCAAACCAACGAAACGAAACCCCAAGTCTATCAACAACAAAATCCAAGTCATAAAACACCCAATAGGCAAACATAAGATAATGTGTCAGTGATTTTTAAAAATAAGTTGTTCATTGTAACCCAAAAATACAAACTAAAAATTTAAAATATATAGTTTGAAAGAAAATATTTGTTAAAAACATACTTGATGACAACTGATGTCTAGAACTCTAATTCTTTGTAAGAAGACAAACCATTCAGTTAAAATGGGTAAAGGATCCACACGGTTCTCAAAGGAAACATGAAAGGCCAACAAGTACCTGCAAAGATGTTCAATGTCTTAGTCATGAAGGAAATGCAAATCAAAACCGCAGTAAGCTACAACACCCCACACATTGGGATGGCTACACTAGACAGACTACAAGTGTTGGTGAGGGTGGAGCAAACTGGAACTCTCATACAACAACTATTGCGGATATGAAATAATGCAACTACGTTGGAAAAGTTTGGCAATTTTTCCCAAAGTTAAACAATGCGTCACCATATGAACCAGCTATTCCACTCCTACATACTCAAGGGAAATAAAACCACATTCACACTGCAATGTGCATACAAATACTCATAGCAGCTTTATTTGTCTCAAGCTAGAAAGAATGTAAATATTAATTAACAGGCATCAACAGGTGTTGGAGGCCATCTATACGACGGGATAAATACAAAGTCTGGATATATACACAAACACCTGGAAACTCTGAAAAATGGCACTGAGAGGCCAGATACACACTGTGGACATCCACTTATACAGAAGTTAATCACTAGTGATAGGAAGCAGTAGTTGTAAGGACAGGGGATAGGGAGGAGCAGAAAGGAGGAGTTCCGGCTAAGATGCTGAAGGTTCACTGACTTGACAGGAGGGATGATTTTAAGGGTAGAGACACCTGTCACAACTCCTCCACAGTTGTACATTTTAAACTGTATAACCTATACCCCCATCAATCTGCCAAGGAACACTGATGCACCAGAAGCTTCCAAATGAACAGTAGGCCTTCAGTCCTGTTTTCATCAGTCCCAGGTGGTGGAGAGGGACCAGGCTTAGCCCTGCTGAGCACAAAAGGAGGCACTGTTCTCATCAACATGCAAGACCTTGAACCTCATGTTACTTTCCATATAAAAACATAAGAATCTGCAGAAGTCAGACATTGTGGCTCAAACCTGTAATTCCAATATTTAGGAGGTAGAGGCAGGAAAATGAAGAGTCAAAGGCCAGCCCTGATACACAGGCTTAAAACACTACCACCCTCCAAAGAAATCCCCTCACAAACAGTGTCCAGGAGTCTCAGAGGGCCGTTGTTTTGTGGAATCACAGATGAACTGGGGCTCACAAAAACATGAAGCCAGCTACAAATTCCAGCGCAAGTGCGGACTCGGAGAAATGCAGGTAGGATCCCCAAATTCCTTAGTCTTCTTGCACACCACCTCTTCTATCTCTGACCATAGTGGCTGGGAGGAGAGAACTCACACCTCATATCCATTCTCTTTTACGCTAACTTTTCTTCATTTTATGTTTAGCGAAATTGCTCCTCATGTGGGACCAGCTAGAGTCTGAATTTCTACAGCTCGATTAGTTTAGAATCCTGACTCAGAACTGCCCTAGAGAAACCTGGGTGAATTCTGGCCTTCCTTAATACACCACACCCTCCCCACTCCTAAGCAAGGCACTTTTCAGCAACCCCTCCCCCCAACATGAAGTCCCTATATTTTACTTCCTGTTTGTAAAACTGTAAGAGTTGGTGCCTGAAGCTTGGTAGCAGAAAAAATAAATAAAAATAAATAAAAAAGAAAAGAAAATAAGAAAGAAAGACCCCAGAAACAGTAGCCCCTCCCACACGAGAAACGACCCTCCCCACTAATCCTAGCATCACTTTAGGCTCTTTCTAGCTCAGAGTTGACTCTTGCTTGTGACCTTGAACCCACTACCTGTTTACTTTAATTCTGGAGTCAGTCCCTTCTCTACATGGGGGAGCTCCTTTTTAAGTAGCTGTCTGTTTTTCAAGGCTTTTTCATTAGTGTCCAGCATGACACACAGCCGCAGGTTCACCACAAGAAAGCAAGCACAGGACATGAAGATGGGCATCTCTTGGAGGACACGGACAGAAGAGCAAGTCACAAACTAGAACGTTACCCAAAACATCTTATATACATAAAGTGTGTGCATGGGAGTATCTCAAGTTATTCTGTGACCAGCATCCGAGTTTCAAGGTCTTCCCATACTCTCTTGACAGGAGGCAACTGTCTTTAGCCTTTCTCCCCTGGCAGGAAAGATGTCTTTACTCTTCCTTGGAGTGCCCAGGGGCAGTCTCTACTTAACCTGTACCACCAACCTGCCCTCATGTAGCTTCTGTGACAAAAATCTTTCTCTCCTCGTGGAAAGTAGCTTGCTGACTAGGATGCTGAGCTGACCATACCAAGGGACAGATCTTCAGGGCTTCTGGGGACAGCACAGGTGGAATAGAACTGTCACAGGTTTCCTTATGACTCCCCCATCCCCAGTTCTCAGTAAAGTGCCATTTGAAAAGTCAGCCAGACATAAGAGAAGAAAGGAATGTGATATGACCCCGAGGGCCAGATTTGCCACCACACTCATCGCTCATGGCCTGGGAAGACCCCTTTCTCATGTCTGAACTTTTCTGGGGGTAGGGGCAGGATGGAACATACAGCCTGTATTCAGCTAGGCGTATACTCCACCTCTGAGCCACACACCCTCTGCCTGAGGAATTTTTACAAAGGATCAATTCCCTAACACACCCATAGAGCAACAGCAACAGCAGCAGCAGCAGCAGCAGCAGCAGCAGCAGCAGCAACAAGAACGACAAGAACAAGAACATCCAGCTCCATTTTCAACTGTTACCCCAAACAAAAGCATATTAAAATAATGGCAATTAATAGTCTAAGAAATGTCATCTATCTGAAAGATAACTGTTTGGCCAGACTCATTTTAAGGGCCATCTAAGTGCAAATTCCTAACCTGTCATTACCACACAATGGGATTAACAGAGAAACTTTAGGCACTGGGGCAGAGGGTAGGAGTGGCAGGAAGAGGCCAGTATGGCCTTCACTAAGCAGGAAGGGAGGAGACTAAAGCCAGCAAGGGGTTGGGGTTGTAAATGCTGCCATGGCTTTCCTAGACCCTTCTCCTATTTGGACCAGAGGAAACGGGCTCCTTTCCCAAAAAAGGAGATCCTCAGGGTGTTTGGGCTTAACCTCTCTGCAAGAGGACAGGTTTAGTACACACCCTTCAAGGAGCAGCAGGGGCGCATCCATAGGGTCCAAGTTGTCCCACATGGTCCAGCTTGTGCTCCAGGACCTCAGGCTACTTTTAGAGTCCCTTCAACTTATACATTTTTACTAGAATAAAGTGCGTTTAGTATAGTCTACCTAGAAACACAAACAACTCTTAAGAGGAGGGAGCCACCCAACATGAAACAAGGGAAAAGACATGGGCCACCCCTCTGTAAACTTCAAGGTAAGGTGCCTAGAGTTGGCTGGACACTGCTGCTTCCCTCCTAACCACATCAAGCAATTCTCATGGGTTGGGGGAGACCAACTCTGGATTATGTAAACAGCTCACCTGGAGACCCCACCCCACGCATGCAGGCACTCACACACCCAAGCACACACAGGAGAACCCTGCCTAGGCGCCTTGAGACTTCTTCCTGTGCAATCTCTAAGCATCAATTATATCATCAAGGACTAGGGAGGGAGCTCTCCTTTCCATGGTGGGAAAGGAATAGGACAGACTACTCTGCGTGAGGGGTGCACCCTGTCATTATGAATTGCTTCTCTGTTTCACACCGGGGAGGGGGAGAAGGGGCCACCCTGCCATTCTGAATCGCTGCCTTGTTTCCAGCCTCAAGGAGAACATGGGCCCTGGGCCCTCTCACCATACAGGAAAACTTCACTGCTTTCGCTGTCGCTTTCCTCTTCGGGCTGGGCTTTCAGATGTTGGCTGAACTTCTCCTCCTCCAAAGCTAAGGCGCTCGCAGTAATAGGCTTCTGTTTCTTGTCATCTTCGTCGTCGTGGATGCGCAAGTGGCGACACAACAGCAACTTGTTTTCAAAGACCTGGCCACAGCGCTCACACACTTGGGGCTTTTCATTGGTGTCGATATGCTGGGGGTCGGCGGAGCTGCCTTCCCCAGCCTCCTGGGGCCGGGCCCCGCGGGGGCCCCGCCGATGCTCCAGGAGCATGCAGCCACGACGGAGCCCCTTCCCTCGACCGCGGCGCTCAAGCCATACCCCACCATGCACCGCCTGATGCTTGAAGAGGTTGGCTCTGCGACCAAAGGCCCGGCCGCACTCGCTGCACTCATAGGGCTTCTCGCCGCTGTGCACCCGCTGGTGTTGGCTGAGCCCGGAGTGGCCTCGGAAGGCCTTCCCGCACTCAGGGCATGTGAAGGGCCTGTCGCTACGGTGGCTGCGCTGGTGGTGGATGAGCTGCGAGATGCCCTTGAATGCCTTGCCACACTCCTGGCAGACGTAGGGCTTCCGGCCGCTGTGGGTGCGCTGATGCTCAATGAGGTTGGAGCTTCGGCTGAATGCCTTGCCGCACTCGCCACACTCATAGGGCCGCTCGCCACTGTGGATGCGCGCATGCTCAAGCAGTGCGAAGCTGCGCCGGAACACCTTTCCGCACACGCGGCACACGAATGGCATCTCGCTGCTGTGGATGATCTGGTGCTTGACGAGGTTGGAGCTGCGCGTGAAGGTCTTGCCACACTCCCCGCATTCATAGGGCTTGTCGCCGCTATGGATGCGCTGATGCTCTAGCAATGCTAAGCTGCGCCTGAACAGCTTCCCGCACTCGCTGCATTCATATGGTTTCTCGCTGCTGTGGACGATTCGGTGCTTAATGAGATTGGAGCTGCGGCTGAAGGATTTTCCGCACTGCTGACACAGATACCGCTTCTCGGCGATTCTGGAGTGCTGGTACCTTATCATGGGATTTGGCCTGAAGTCGTGAGGACGCCTCTGAAAAGAAAATCCTGAGGTGTCTCCGAGGAGCCCTCTTCCAAAAAGTTTGGGCTTTGTAGTCAAAGTCTTGTTCTTTATCCTGTTACCTGTAATGGCACAGCCACAAACTGTCACTTCCCTGGGCTTCTGTGGAGCGTTTTATCCCCTTTTCATCTTCCCATCAAGGAACTGGGGAATAAAAAAAAAAATCCCAACCAACCAACCAACCAACCAACCAACCAACCCATCAGGCAAGCAGAAGGGACTGCTGAAAGAGGGTATACTGGAAAGTAGGGTGGAGCTGCTGGGAAACACCAGGAAAGATGGGTCTCTGTTGAGCCAGCGCCATCAAGGGAGGGGAGCACTAAAGTTCCAGTCCACACTGCCTTCCTTAGGCCAGCTCTTACTTTTTACCCTTGACTCCAGCAAGCTGACTGAGGGTGTCTTGCTTACCAGTGCAGGGCTCTTCAGTCAGATCCATTGTGCCCTCTGTAATCCAGGGCTTCTCCCCTTTTTCCAGCTGGGATATCAGTTTCGGCTTGGAGAAAGCAAGTCCTGTTCATAGAAAGGCAGAAAAATCACCACAACGGGCAACTTCAGTTCTTTAGAGAGCCAAGAACTCCCAAGAAAGATCATCTCCACTAAGCTCAAAGGCAACTTCCATAAGTCTTCTGGGAAGATATGGCCACAACTTTCTGTTGACGGTCAGAGAGAACCCAGGCAAAGAACCAGTCTCCATCCAAGGAGCCAGATGCTAGGCATGGTCAGGGAGCTGTCTCAGCTAGGAAGATGCCAGCAAAGGGTAATAGGGCCCCAGCTTAGACACTGTTTATTGGAGGAAGAAGCTGGGACATATTACTCCTGTCACTCACTTCTCAGGGGTTTTGAGCACATCCATAAAGCCTATGAATGTTGGTTTTGTCTGGAATTGGCAAGATGGACATCCTCGTATAGATGCAAAAAGATAGGAGAGTGGGTCATCTTGAAATAAGGAGAGAGCAGCTGGCAGAATGTTGCATCAGCATCTGCCTAGATTTCTCCAGCCTTGGAAACCAAGTGCACTGACTGCCTTTAGCATGCGGCCTCATGGCCAGTGGAAGTGGAACATGTTCTAAGCTCTATACAGCAGGTTGAATGTCAAATACATCTTCTGTAAAAATGCCTCTAAAATGCTACAAGTAAATATCCCATCGTAATTGACATCTGTTTCTCAATAGAGAGAAGTTTTGGCAATCTATGACTTTAAGTGCAGAATGAGCCTGACTAGGCCCTTGCTGATTTTATCCTGCGCATTCAAAAGCCCCAACTATTTAGAAGAACGCCTTTTTGATAGGGCAGCTGGCCTATAAGGTATGTATGGGTCAGATAAAGAAATGTGCTTGCTTTTGGGTTCACAGCAACCAACAAACAAAAAAATTCAGACCTGGAGTCCAGAGACAGAGTAGGTGGGACTGGGTGTGTGCACACGGTAGGGTCACTTACCCACGGACACCAAATGGCTGTAGTTCTCCAGCATCACCTGCTTGTAGAGGTTCCTCTGTTTGGGATCCAGAAGCTTCCATTCTGTCTTTGTAAAGTACACAGACACATCCTCAAAAGATACTGGCACCTAAAACAAGCCATTTATGTAGTAGGGAATTAAATTACAGGTTAAGCCTAGATGCAAACAATGAAACACAGGGTCCCCTATCCCAGGAGAGACTCAGCAGCAAAAGCACTATCTCGGGGAAGAGGAACAGACAGAAGCGGAAAAGCTGTCAAAGGGAACTCAGGAAGCAGCATGCAAAGCTCTCTCCTGGCCTGAGAGGTCCAGGAGCCATGCAGAGCAGCAGAAGGAAGCTGCTCAGGGAGAACTGTGGGACAGCGAGGGAGAGGCTGGTTTACCTTGGGCTTTGCACTCAGGAGAATAGCTGCCATAGTCAGGGCACCAAGCACAGCACAGCTGGAAAACAAGTTGAGAGAAGTGCAAAGAGATCAGTTCTGGAAGATGGCAGCCTGAGATCTGGGTGCTGGTGCATCCTTCCTCCTTCCTGAAGACTGCTTCTTTTTGCCTCTATCAGGCATCAGGTGGTACCCAGTGATCCTCGACTTACAGTTGCATCCTTCCAATCTTTGCCTGAATCTTCACAGGGCTGACTTCTCTATGTGCACTTGGATCCAAATTTCCCTTGTCTTGGCTAACCCTACTCCAATATACCCTCACTGTAACCTTACTCACACTCACAAAAACCCACTTCTAAGTAGCTAGGGATAAGACATCAAGCTATCATTTTTACAGACACAATGCAATTTAGCCCTGAACACATTCTCAAACTTAGCTTCCAGGTTTTCTATCTCCCATTCAGTGGGCCAAGATCCAGGCATCACTAAATTTGCACACATGCCAGGGACCACTGAGCAGCCTTCCAAAAGAGCCTATTCTTTCTTTCTTTTTTTTTTTATATATATAATTTCCTTCTTTTAAAAAATATTTTTAATTTTATCTTATTTTGACTGCATGTATGTCTGAGTACCATGTATGTGCCTGGTGCCTGAGGAAGTCAGATCAGTTGGGACTAGAAATGCAGAGGGTTGTGAGCCATCATGTTCGTGATGGGAATCAAACCCTGATCGTCTGGAAGAGCAGTCAGTGTTCTAAACTGCTGAGCCATCGCCCCAACCCCTCTCACTTCCTTTTTTTCTTAAATCTGTTTTTTTCTGCCCACCGTCCTATTCTTCCAATTTCCCAGACATTCCTGGATGCTCCATTTATGGTTCCTTTTCCTTTAGTGTCTGATCCATCTTAAAAAAAAACCACACACACACACACACACACACACACACACACACACACACACACACCATCCAGGTGCAGAGTGAGAGTTGCTAGTAAGCATAAAGAGAAGAGCGGGCCACTGTGAGGCACAGAGCAGTGGGGTCTACAGGAGATGGGTGGGTGGGGTCTCTCGGAAGAGATGATGTTGGGCTGAGAGTGGCAATGTGGTTGCAAGGGAACACAGGCAATAAAAGGCCCAGGACACATCACTCTCCCTCAGTGACGGTGTTAAGAATTGAGACAGCAGACAGAAGCGAGGACGGGGTGAGGACTGCAGGGAGATGGTTCTTGTGCCAAGGGCTTTAGGATTGACAGAGTAGACAAAGCTAACTTATAAAGAAGCTAGTTAGGCAAATGACCATTTGCTTCAAGAATGCTGTTATCAGACTTGAAACTGACAACATGAAAGTCCTGAATGGAGCAGAAGAGAAACCAGGAGGAAGTCCAGAGGGGCAGTGGGTCAAGAGTTTTCATTATACCCTGTTGGATGACTACAGCTTGTTTGTTTGCCAGTGAGAAGTCCACACAAGAGAAGAGGGGGTGGAGTACAGAGAACACATGGAAAGCCACATAGTTACCCAGCGTTTAAATTGCCCCCAGGTCTGATAAGTCAACAATGACCCATTATAAAGTTTCTGATGAAGTTTCTATGAATCAGACAAAAAGATTATTTAAGGGGCTGGAGAGATGGCTCAGTGGTTCAGAGCATTTGATGCTCTTCCAGAGGACCTGGGCTCTATTCCTATCACCCACATCAGACATCTCACATCTATCTGCAACTCCAGCTCCAGGTCTCTACAAACTAGTATCATGTATGGAAGGCACTTCTATAGATGATAAAAGACTTAGTCCTAAGATGTTGATATGAAGAATGAAGTCATCAAGGTCACTGAAGATGATGGAGACTGTGAGGTGGAGACCAGAGGACGAGGCAGGAGGAATCTGAAGATGATGGAGACTGTGAGATTGATACCAGGGGATGAGGCAGGAGGAATCACTAGTGTTCGTGTGTTCGGTGGATAACAGCACTGAGGCACAGGAAAAAAATATCCTTTTAAAGAAACTTGCATATTGAAATAGTTGAGGACAAACATGGTATGCTGCTCAATTTAAAATATTCCATGAAACAACAACAACAACAACAACAACAACAACGAAGCAAATAAGGCAAGATGGTGACCACTGATAAACCTGGCCTTCATCACACTCTGTACACTTGACCATGTTTTCTCTAGTCTGGATATGAAAGGTACACAAAGGCCCAAGTATTACCATTATCACCATCTTATCCTCAGGATGGAGATACTGGGAAAAGCATGAGTTGCTTTTTTCATTGCTGTGACAAAGTAACTGATGAACACAACTTAAGAGCTTGTTTTCACCTACAATTTGAAGTACATAAGGCAGCTGATTACTTGTGTCCACATCCAGGAAACAGAGACAGATGAATTCTACTGCTGAGTTTTTAAAATTCTTTTCCTCTCTCTCTCCCTTCTCCCCTCCCTCTCCGTGTGTGTGTGTGTGTGTGTGTGTGTGTGTGTGTGTGTGTGTGTGTTATGTGGGAGGAATGTATGTGTATTCGAGTGCAGTAGCCTATAGATGTCAGGAAAGGACTTTGGATTCTCATGAAGCTGGTGTTACAAGGCAGCTGTGAACTACCTGATATGGGCACTGGAACTGAAATTGGGTCCTCTGGACAAAGAGGAAGCACTCCTCCGAACTGCTGAACCATCTCTCTAGCTCCTCTTTTCTCCCCGCCCCCTTTTTTTTTTTAGTTCAGGACCCCAGCCCATGGGACACTGCCACCTGAATTTAGAGTGAGTTCTCCCTCCTTAGTTTAGTCTCACTGTAAACATCCTCACAGACATGCCCAGAATCTGTTATGTAATCCCAAATCCAGCCCATTCGACAGTGAAGATGAACCAGCACAGGTGGCAACGGAGCTTAGTGGAGGTCTTTATGTCATTGTCAGTGTACCCTCAAAGCGGAGAGTGGAATTCTGGTCTCTTCTTTTTTCTTCTTTGTGATACTGTGAGTGGCTTTGCTCTACCACATTGATGTGCCCTGCCACAGGCCCAAAGGCATGGCTAACCAATTAGCAAGCTGACAGTTCCAAACCTGTAAGCCAAAGCAAGCCGTTTCTCTATATAAGCTGATTGTATAAAGCATTTTCTTACTGTAACAGGAAGCTGAATAACAATGCTCAAAAAAAAAAAAAAAAAAAAAAAAAGAACTATAGAAGCCATTTGCTTAGGGCTGGGGAATGGTTCATTAGTAATATATTTGGCTTCTAAGCATGAGAATCTCAGTTTCATATCCAAAGTCTATACAAAGAAGCTAGGGCTGGGGCTGGAACCATCACTCAATGAGTAAGAGAATGGGCTCTTTTAGGGGACCCAAGCTTAGTTGCCAGCACCCACATGTTGGCTCATAGCCATCTATACCTCCAGTTCCAGGAGATGTGGTGCCATCTTCTGACCTCTGAGAGCAACAGGCATTCACATGCATGTGCAAAACATTCATACATGTAAAATAACCAAACCTTTAAAATAGCAAAACCTGGGCCTGTCAGTGCATTTTAATAATTCCAGTGTTGAGGAACTGTGACAGGTGGACTCCTGGGGCGCACTGCTCAGTCAGCCTAGCCAACTAGGTGAGCTCCAGGCTCCAGGCTAAATGAGAGGCGTCTCAAAAAACAAAGTAGATGGCTACTGCGGAACTACATCTGAGGTGCTCTTCTTCCCTTCATATGCGCATGCACACACGTGCCTCCACACACAGGAACACACACACACACACACACACACCATGTGTGGCTGGGGAGATCGCCTAATGGGGAGACAGTTCAAGTGTCAAGACTGGAGACTGGATTTCCAGCACCTATGTAAATTCCAGGTGGGTGTGGTGGCCCATCTGTAATCCCAGTATGCAGGAAACAGACATGGGATCCTTGGAGTAAGCTAATTAGCTACACTAACTACTTAGTGCAAGTAACTACACTAACCCAATTAGCCAGCTCTAGGTTCAAGTGAGAAACTGTCTCTCCATATATATGATGGAGAGTGGTTGAGGAGGACACTTAATGTCATGCATGTGTGTCCTCTGTTGTGGAAGGTTTGGTTTATGACATGTAAACATGTTTTTGTTTTAATCCCAGGTGTGGGATATGGGGGTGGGGGGCGGCTCCAGTCTTTCCACAGCTGAGAACTGCTCCTGAGAGGGCACGTGGTGATATTTGTCAGTGGGGAGAGAGACCGGGGGCTCGGAGAAAGAAGAGGGCTGCTGGTGCTTCCCCCATGCTGCTCCTGGTTGCTGCTGATGCATTTGGACGAGAAGAACTTGGAGACGACCTGAAAGGAGGACTGGACTCGCCCCAAGGAACCCAAGGACCCTGAACAGCAGGAAGCAGCTCAGGAAAACCACGCCCCCTCTCCCCACTCACCTTCTTTCTCTCCTACCTGGTGGTGGGGTGTTGGAAGGGACTGGGGTGGAGAAGGGAGAAAGGGATTTAAGGAGCCCAAAATAAGAATAGATTTTAAACACACACCAACAGTCCTCATAGATCAAAGCATTCATACCCACAATGCCCACTCTCCCCCCAACACGAGCAAACCAAATCCATTTGAGTGGATATTCAATGGTTAAACAGAATTACCACATGACCAGGCATTTCCACTCCTAAGTGCGTACTCAAAACAATTTTAAAAACAGGTGTTTAAATGAAAACCTATACACCCACATTCATAGCAGTCATACTGCCAAAAGGCAGAACCAGACTAAACAAACATCCACCAGCACACAAATGGATAAAAAACATGTGCTATATATAAACAATAGAGTATTATTTGACCAGAAAAGGAAGGAAATTCTGATGTATGCTACAACATGGATGAACCCTGAGGATATTTTCCTAAGTTAAAAATGTCAGAGCTGGACACAGATGGCCACATATTGTACAATTCCATTTATATGATGTACCATGACATTTCACAAGAGCTGCCTTGACCTAGTTTTTAGTTGTGGCTAAAATCTTTGTCTTCTCTACGCAGTTTGCTAAGCCCCCATCCCTATTGTGTCTTAGGCCACTAAAAACGTACTTCCATCTGCTCCCTCAGGTTTTCAGTCAGCGACTAGATCCCAGAAAACTAGGGGGCTCCTACCAGGAAATCCACAGGGAGCTGGCCCAATTCCTGTTATATAAGGTACAAGCTATCCTTACAGTTTCCTGGTTCCTAGCTGCATCTCTGTGTGGCCCCATGTGGCTGTTTTGTCTCCTTTAATCTGCAATGTCACTGAATAGTGAACCACCATCCTCCAGATCTTTATAAAGGATAATGAGTTCAAAACAGGCAAATTCATAGCCATAAAGCTGGGATGATAAACCAACTAGAAAGAATGACTTAGTGGATGCAGGATTTTCCTCATTGAGCAATGAAAACGTTCTAGAACTAGATACAGGCAGGGCTGGGCAGCACAGGGAAACTGACTATCACTGAATAGTTTCCTTTAAAATAGTGCCTTTAATTAAAAATTATTTTATAATTTTAAGTGTATGGGTGTTTTGCCTGCATTTATGTCTGCATATCAGTGCATTCCTGGTGCCCACAGAGATCAGAAGTGGCCATTGGATCCCCTGGAATTGCAGTTCCAGATGGCTGTGATATGCCATATGGGTGCTGAGAATCAAATCCAGGTTCTCTGGAAGAGCAACAAGTGCACTTCAGAGCCATCTTTTTAGCCCTGGAAATGGTACCCTTTATGTTAAATGACTCTTGCCTCACTTAAAGCAAAAAGGAGGGAAAGGAGATTGTGAAGGTGGCTCAGTTGATACAGTGCTTCCTCAGTACGTAGGAGGACCTGAGGTTGAGAGCTCCCCGCACTGACTTCTGGCCTCCCTGAGCCGACACGCACCTGACCTCACACAAAAATGGACGCGCACACAGACAAGGACAAAAGGGGTTCTTCCATCATTTGTATGTGCACAGGATACATGTGCATTTCATTATGGGCACTCTGTAACACTAAAGGGGTGTGGAGGAGATGATCCAAATTTACAAGTGTTTTGGATTAAAATGATTGTTTTAGACAACAGCATGGTCCAGGGAGACAGCTCAACAGGTAGAACTGGATTGAATTCCTGGAATCCAGATTTTAAACAAACAAAACACGCAACAGTGTGAAGCTGTTAAGCTCAGTACCCATAAGGTAAGATGGGAGGCAGAGACAGGAGGAGTGGCTGCTAGCGTGGGGGGCAGCCTAGCCTGGAGTATGCAGCTCAGCACAAACAGGAGAGACACCACCTTCAGCAAGATGGTAGGTGAAACTGACTTCCCCAAATTGTCCTTTGATCTTGTGTTCATCATGGTGCGTTCTGTGTCACGCACATACCAAACAAAAACAACAAAAATTTGTTTGTTCACTACAAGAATGGTACTGCCATGACACTATTCATTTCAGAGATGTCAGAAGCAAGTAGCAGCTTACTCCTCCCCACATTTGATGTGGTACACTGCTGTTATCTTGCCCCAGAGCCAGACCCATGGACAGGATTTTACCCGTGGAAGGATAGACCCATTAGAGGTGACTGTCAGACAAGGGACGTGTCTGGCTTTGAGACCTCCTCTCTGAAAGTCAGTCATGATTTCAGGCCTTGCAAAGACGCAGCAAACCGTGTCCTCATACGATAACTTAGTTCCAGTCTTCTGGGAGGTGTGCCCGTGTGCGTGTGTGTGTGTGTGTGTGTGTGTGTGTGTGTGTGTGTGTGTGTGTGTGTGTGTGTATGTGTGTGTGTGTGTGTGTGTGTAAGCATTTGGAAGACGCTTGATGGAACTGAAAAACATCTTCCTCCTACTGGCCTGCCTATCCCCGTGAGCCCGTGAGCCTCCTGAACACAGGATAAGCTGAAGGGTGATACCATATAAGGTTGGGGCTGCCTGAGGCATTCAGCAGGCTTGGAAACAGATCATCCTGTAAACCCAGGCACACCTTCCCTTAGACTTTGGTCCTGCCAGGGGTCTTGATCATAGTGGTTTCCCTGACCCCTGCTTGCCTGGAGCAGGAGGGGAGGAGGGTGATAAGGAGAAACCTAGCTAATGCAGGGCAGGACCTGTGGCACTCGGAGAGCCATCCTACAGGCTACCACAAGGTGGGGTGCTTTCCTCAGACAAAGAAACCAGAAACCCACCAAATAAACAGCAAGGAAAACATTCAGAATCCTCCTTAGTCACATCACAAGGGGGAATTTGGGCCTTTTCATCCACAAGGATGGAGTATGTAGGTTACTTAAGGGTAGAACGTTCTTTGGGGTCTAACAGCTCTAGACCCCAACTACCTCGAGTTACCTGCCTGTCTTCCTCATGCTCCACAGGTAGAATGGCCAGAGAGGGCCAACTGAGGAGCTTGGCCACCAAAGTCCTTAGAGATCTCCCTTGCAATTACTGGTTCCGGGCTTAACTAATTCCAGGAGGGGGAGAGTGCAGGTAGGGACCACCAAACATGAATGCTTGCTGAGGGATCCTCTAAACAGTGGCGAGGATCCTGCCCCTTTCTGCTCACATTCTCACCCAGGCTGTCACTCAGAACAAACCCACGAGCCCATTTGGCCCCTCCTTTCCCAATCCCTCCCTCAGCTGCAGTCAAACGTGGTGCAGAGCTCTGCCTTTCATGAGTCACAACACTCTTACCCCAGCGCTTGGTACCAGCTATTTCTTCTGCCTAGAATATTCTTCCAAAACAGAAGCACACAGCTTATTCTTTCATCACCTTCAACTTTGGGCAGAAATCTTGTCTTTGAAAACACAAACCTTTTCTAGTCACAGCACCTAAACTTGCAACTGGGCCTCCTTCGTTCAGCTCTTACTGTCTTCCATTCAACCCGGTAGTTATTTTAAAAGGGTTAGGACTTATGGCCTGTGCTCCATCACTAGAATTGCAGCCATAGAGGAGAGGATTTTTTGCCATCTCCTTCTTTGATAGATCTCAGAGAAGTCTGTAACAACCTGGCTCATAATGGGTCTCGGCAGATCCTTGTTAGATGGAGCTTGTCATAACTAGCACTGCTCAGCGCTCTTCAGTTCCTAACCCCCTTCCCACCATTCACGCTGAGTTACCTCCCTAGGCATTGGCTTGGCTAAGCTTACTGCTCCTCCCTGCAATGGACACTGGTCAGCACAGTGGACAGACACAACTCTCCACTTCTCAGAGCCACAGGTTCATGATTCTGAAGTTCTGTCCCAGTCTGGGGACCCTCAGAACTTGTGCCTGTGGGCTGTTGGGTAACAGTGCCATGACCTCACAGCTCGAGCCTGCCAGTTCCTACATCCAGGGGTGCAAAATGAAATTATCTGCGAAAATCAGCTGTGCAGTGCCCCAGTATTAGCGTCTGAAAATCCAGAGAAACACGAAAACAAACAAGGCTTGAGTTTCCCAGAGCCCAGCTCAGGCAGGCTCCTCTTCCTTTCCCAGGCCCTAGAAAAGGGCATCACTGAGCGACCCTGGCCAGCTCTTCCACCTCTGGCTATCGCCCAGGACTAATTCAAGCATCGCCACCACCACCTCTCCTCCTCCCACCCTCTAGCCACCTGTGCCCTTCCTTCTGCACTTCTGCTGAGATAGGCCAGCGACCTCTCAGCGCCTCCCTTCTCCCGCCTGCCTGTGTACCTGCACGCTAGGCAGCTTTGGCCTCCTCTCTGCACCCCTACATCAGGCAGAACCGAGGCCAAGGATGCTGCTACTGAGAAGCTCTCTGGGGAGGCGTCCCAGAGAGGCTCAGAGCTGTCCGACCTCACCTCTGTTCAAGAGGTTCGTCCTGCGTTGTGGTCTCTAGCCCAGGTCTGCCGCTGCTGCGGAGGACCAGGGTGCGCGCAAGCAGGCGGGGCTGGGGCGGGGGCGATGGCGGCGGCATGGGAACAGGGTTGCAAGGGGGAACAAGGAGCATGCGCGGCGCTGCGGGAGGGCGGCTGGGCAGGCTCCCGCCTCACTCAGGCGCCTAGTCTCTCTCCCCACACACCCTTGACACTTCCTTTTTCCTTTGGGGCTGCTCTGAAGCAGTTGGGTTGTAATGGTCACCATATCAAAGTCTGGAAGCAAACAAAGAAGCTCCCCCACCCCCGTTGACTCCACATCATTGGTGAAGCACCTCCCATGACTTAGACCACTGAGCATTTCATGCATCCATGCAGACATGCATGCATCCATTTATTTCTCTAGCATCAAGAGGCTTGGCCATAGACCATTCTTGTGAGCAGGAAGGGTAAGCAAGGACAACAAAGGGAGCATAGGGCATGAAGGGATGCTTAAGGAATGGCAAGGTGGAAAGGCAAAGAGAAAAGAGGATGTGCAAGAAGTGGGGGCAACCTACTGAACACAACAAGGTCTTTTTAAAATTTTCTAAATTTTATTTTATTAATTTATTCTTATTACATCTCAATGGTTATTCCATCCCTTGTATCCTCCCATTCCTCCCTCCCTCCCATTTCCCCCTACTCCCCTCCCTTATGACTGTGACTGAGGGGGACCTCCTCCCCCTGTATATGCTCATAGGGTATCAAGCCTCTTCTTGGTAGCCTGCTATCACAATAAGGTCTTTTTCTCAGGTTACTCTATGTGCAGAAAGCCAGCACCCCCATGGATCACCATCCACATGTAAGCAACATGTAAACCCAAGGGCTGAACTTGTACACTTCTCTCTGGAAAGTTAGGGGATCTCCCAAGAAGAGTCAGTATGAAAACCAGGCAAAGATAAAGAATAAGGAAAACCAACCATATTGCTGGTCCTACCAATGCCCCCCAACCATGGCTGCTGGGGCCTGGGCTGTATCTTTCCTTATAAAGCTGAGCAGGGGCAGTGAAGGGTGGAGACTGTAGGGGACAAAGGCGAGCTTGACTTTGGAGCCCCCTTCCTGGAACAGGCTGCGAGGCCCCATGGAGCCTCACTTGTGGGTTTTGGTGAAGAGATGTCTGCTCAGTGGGGCTGCTGGACAGGCATACCCAGGTCTGTGCCCCCACAGTGATGTGTGCACCTCCTGACTCCCAGTGTCTGTGAATGTGGCTGCACACAAGAGACAGATTTCACTTTGTTTGTTTGTTTGTTTGTTTGAGACAGGGTTTCTATGTGTAGCCCTGGATGTCCTGGAACTGGCTCTGTAGACAAGGCTGGCCTTGAACTCACAGAGATCCACCTGCCTCTGCCTTCCAAGTGCTGGGATTAAAGGTATGTACCACCATGCTCCGCCTAAGAGACACTGATCTTTGAGAATGTTGCTCCATTAAAGATGGAGAGATGAGATCACCTTGATCATCCAGGTGACCTCAAGTCCAGTGACAGAGGTCCCCATAAGAGGCAGAACAGAGCCGCACAGAAGGAAAAGTCAAGGTGGCAAGGGTGTGTGGCCATAGCCGAGGACACCTGGAGCTGCTAGGAGAGGAGGGAAGGGTCCTCCCTCGGCCCCTCTGAAGCAGTGCGTGCGCTGACTTTACACTTGGGTCTCTGGAGCTGTGAGAGCCAGGTCCCTTCTAGGGCCTGCTCATCTCCTAAAATAGCACTTTTAGGCACATATGAAATTTCTGTATCAGGTGCCATTATTTAGTTAGAAGAAATAATACTTGAAGCCAATGTGTTATTTACTTTTCTGTTGCTGTGTCTGGTGGTTTGACTAAGTACGGTCCCATAGGTTCATAGATTTGAACGCTTAGTCATCAGGGAAGGATTAGGAGGTGTGGCCTTGTTGGATGAAGTGTGTCACTGAGGGTGGGGCTTTAAGGTCTCAGCTGCTCAAGCCACACCCAATGTGAAACAAATCCAGCCCTCCTGGCTGCCTGTGGACCCAGATGTAGAAGATCTCTCAGCTCCTTCTCCAGCACCATGTCTGCCTGCGTGCTGCCATGCTTCCCGCCATGATGATAATGGACTAAACCTCTGAAACTGAGCCACCTGCAACTAAATGTTTTCCTTTATAAGAGTTGCTGTGGGCTGGAGGGATGGCTTAGCAGTTAGGAGCACCGGCTACTCTTCCAGAGGTCCTGAGTTCAATTCCCAGCAACCACATGGTGGTTCACAGACATCTATTAAGAGATCTGGTGCCCTCTTCTGGCCTGCAGGGGTACATGCAAGCAAAACATTGTATACATTAAAAAAAAAATCTTAAAAAAATAAAAGAGTTGCTGTGATCCTGGTGTCTCTTCACAGCAATAGAACACCAACTGAGACTGAGGCTCATGCTAGAGATTGGGATATTGCTGTTTTTTGGAGGAATGACGGCTTAATGGGCCGTCATTGCAGGAGTGTGAGGACAGTGGTGCTGAGACCAATTTTAACTGTGGGGCCTGGCTCAAGAAGTTACAGACAGGGCCGGGCGTGGTGGCACGTGCCTTTAATCCCAGGACTCGGGAGGCAGAGGCGGGAGGATCGCTGTGAGTTTGAGGCCAGCCTGGTCTATGAAGTGACTCTAGGACAGCCAAGGCTACACAGAGAAACCCTGTCTTGAAAAACTAAAACTTAAAAAAAAAAGTTTCAGACAGGAATAAAATTAATATGTGGTCTAGAGAGCATTCTTGTGATATTTTGGTCAAGAATGTAGCTGTTTTCTGCCTCAAAAAATCTACCTGAGGGTAAAATAAAGATTTTTTTTTTGATTAATGATATTGGCAGAGAAGATTTCAAAGCAGATCTATATTGAAAAGCAGCAAGCTGGGCAAGGAAAATTTAAAACATGTACAGTTTTTAAAAGAACAGGAGCACCAGAAAGTATAATGAAGCTAAGTTCAGTACTCAGGGAGATAAAAGTTTAAAGAAAATCCCGATGGTAAATAGAATAAAGAGGGTGGTGACATCAGGGAAAGGCCCTGCACAGCTAAGCTTCCAACTTGTGAAAAGGAAATAAGAGCTCCAACAGTGAAAGAAACCATGAAAACCAGAGAGCTGGTGGAAATGTATTTGAATGAGAGGGCCAAGTTCCAGCCCCAGCAAGCAGAAGAAGTTGGCCACCTCAGCCACATGGCTCTGGCTTTACAGTCAAAGACACAAGAACGGAGTTGTGGAATCTCCCTCTGCGACTAAGGGAGCCCCCGAGGCCAGGCATACACCACGAGTGTACCTGCATGGAGGCCCAGAGGGGCCACTGTGCGCAGCTGTGAAGGGGAGGCCTGGATTCTGTCAGACATCCCGAGATGCCAGAGCTGTGGGGTACCCGCCAAGGAGAGCTGCAGGCTGGGCCTGGAAAGCTGGAGGAGCTGGAGGTCAGGCACCGAGATGCAGAGTTTGGAGTTGGCCCAGCCGGGTTTTCAGTCTTGCTTTGGTGTCCAGCATTTCCTCCCCTCGCTCCTTTTCCTCCCTTTTGGAATGGTAATGTGACAGTGTATGTTGGGAGTGTGTGATTTGCTTTCTTTTTTAATTTTGATTTTACAAGGGTTAAAGTTAAGAGAGTGCCGTGAGTCTTAGAAGAGACGTTGGACTTTAGACTTTTAACCAGTGTTGGGACTGTTGTACACTATGTGGACTTTTGAAGCTAGAGTGAACGCACTCTGCGCTCTGCTATGGCTACAGGTCTATGGGAGCCAGGGAGCGGAATGCCGTGGCCTGGGTAAGAATGCCCCCGCTGCCTCATAGATTTGAATACATGCTTATCAGACTACTCGAGCAGGATTGGGAGGAGGTGTGGCCTTGGTGCAAGAACTGTGTCACTGGGGGTGGGCTTTGAGGCTTCAAAAGCCTAAGCCAGGCCCAGTGTCCCTCTCTTCCTGCTGCCCGTGCATCTGGGTGTAGAACTCTCAGCTGCGTCTCCAGCACCATGTCCGCCTGAGTGCTGCCGCGTTTACACCACGATCATAATGCACTAGGCCTCTAAAAGGATAAGCTAGATCTAATTAAATGCTCGCCTTTATAAGAGCACCCTCCTCATGGAGTCTCTTCACTGCAATAGGACACTAAGACACTGTGATAAAACACCATGACCAAAAACAACTGATGGAAGACAAGAGTTTATTATGGTTGATGGCTGCAGAGGGGTAAGAGTCCACCATAGTGGGAAAGAATGGGGATGGGAGCAAAAAGCTGAAAGCTTACACGCCTCAACTGCAAACATGAAGCAGAAAGAATGAACTGGAAGCAGCATGAAAGTTTCAATCTCAAAACTCACCCCTAACAACATGCCTCCTTTAGCATTACTGGACCACCTAAACCTCCACAAAGAGTGCCACCAGTTGGGACCAATTCAATACTAGAGCCTATGGGGAACATTCTTCACTCAACCCGTCACAGTTTGTGCGCTCTTGCAATTGTACAGGCCCAACTGTTCTTGTTAAACTTAAATAACAGCTGGGCAAGGTGGCAGAGGCTGACAATCTTAATACTTGGGAGGCAGAAGAAGGAGACAATAGCCGAGAGATCATAGTCAGCATGAGCTATGTAGTGAGCTCCAGGCCAGTCACGGCTTTAAAGCAAGACTGTTGAAAACAACAATAAACAAACATATAAGAAATGAAACTTATTAAATCTGTGTTGTTTTCCTCCTTCAGCAGCCTGGTCTCCATGGGCTCATATGTGTGAATGCTTGGTCTCCAGCTGCTGGAGCTGGTTAGGAATAATTAGGAGGTGTGGCCTTGTTGGAGGAAATAGGTTACTGGGGTGGGCTTTGTGGTTTCAAAAGCCCATGACATTCCCAGTTTTCTCTCTGCTTCCTGCTTGTGGATCAGTATGTGAACTCTCAGCTGCTGCTCAATCCAGTTGTTGCCTTCACTCTGCCATCATAGACCCCAGCCATCTGGAACCATAACCCTAAAAAAGCTTTTCATTTGTTGGCCATGGTGTTTTGTCACAGCTGGAAAAACCTAAGACAGCAGTTGGCATCAGGGAGTGGGCTATTTCTATGACAGACCTAACCATAATGTTTCTGGCAGGCATGTGGAAGACTTTGGGACTTTATATTAGGTGGTTAAACGCAGTAACTAGGGCATAATGGGGCATCCAAATAGGAGCTTGGAAGACAATAGTGCTGAGAGCAATGTAAATTATGGAGGCTTAGTTTAAAAAATTTCAAAGGGGAGCAATATCAGAAACTGATCTAGAGATTATTCTCATGATATTTTGGCAAAGAATATGGCTGCTTTCTGCTCTTGACATTAGAAGATACTGTAGGCTAAACTGAAAAGTTTTGGACTCATTTTGTGGGCAGAGGAGCTCTCAAGACAGTCTAATATTGACCCTGTTGCCTGATTATTACTAACCACACTTGCAGAGTTCTACAGTAAAAAAGAGCAAGGGAAGCAATAAGAAACACAAAATGTCCAGTTTGAGGAGAAAAAGAGCATCAGGAAATTTATTGTTGGAACTAAGGCTTGGACTGAAAAAGATAAGGAAAGTTCTGATCCAAAATGAAATAAAGAGAGTGGTGACCTCAGGGCAAAACCCCATCCAGCTAAGCTTCCAGCTTGTGAAAAGAAAAGGCCTGAGAAATTTTCCATTCCTAAAAAGCAACAACAAATGAAAGCTTATGCAAATATAATTCAAGAAAGGAGCCAAAGAGCCATCCCAAACAGGCCGGAGAATGCGGAAGCATCTGCCATGTGGTTCATGGTTCTGGCATTTCGCGAAGCTGTGAAAATGAACCCTAGACTGTGTTAGAGACCCTAAGAAGTTGAAGATTCCAGTGCCATGAGCTATTGACCAAGGACAGTTACAGACAGGGAGTGGGATCAGCTCAAGAGAGAGAAGTATGTTGCCAGCAGCAAAGCTGGAAGGGTGGAAATACCTAGTCATCTGACATTAGACATGAAGCTACAAAATTTGGAGTTTGCCCTGTTAGATTTTGATCTTACTTTGGTCAAATATTTCCTCAGTGTGTTCCAATTCTTCCATTTGGGGATGGTAGTGTATATTCTTTGACATTGTGTGTTGCAAATATGTAATTTATATTTTGATTTAAGAGGGGTTTATACTTAAGGGATTGCTTAGAGTCTTAGATTTTGAGCTTTGGACCTTTATACGGTGTTAAGACTGAAAGACTGTAAGAGTTTTTGAAAGTAGACTAAATGCACTCTGTGTTCTAATATGGGGTCCAGAGAGTGAAATGTGGTGGTTTGGATGACAACGGTCCCAATAGGCTCATATGTTTGAATACTTGGTCCCCAGTTAGTGGCGTTGTTAGGGAAGGGTGAGGAAGTGTTGCCTTGTTGGAGGAGGCGTGTCATTGGGGCGGGGGGAGCCCACACCATTCTTAGTGTGCTCTCTGCCTCCTGCTTATGGATCAATATGTAAGTTTCAGCTGCTTCTCCAGTCACTCGTCGCCATGTCTTCATTCTGTCACCATAGACCCAAACACTCTGGAACTGTGTGCTCAGTTAAACTCTTTCTTTTAGAAGCCAGTCACGGTATTTTGTCACAGTCACCCAATGGAATTTTTTAAAACCCTCAGAGATAGATGAAATAAATGTCTGAGAAAAAAATTCAGTCCTTTAAAAAAGAATTAAGGATTATATAGAAATTTCAATAAAGAAAATGTACAGAGTATCTTGAAAGTTAACTAAATAGCTTGCATATTTGAGGAGAAACTTTTAAGGAAAATTTCAGCAGGAAAACAGAAATACTTTAAAAGGTCCAAGCAGAAATACTGGAAATGAACTAAATGGCTAAACAAATAAAGCCATATTGGAAAACATTGTGAAAACACAAGACCACAGCGAAGAACTAATTTCAGGGTGAAGGACATAATGAAGACATAATACAAACAGGATAAAAGGATAAAAGTTAAGGAATATGAACAATATTTCCAATAAATCTGGGATACATTCAAGAGGCCAAATTTGTTGTGTAGAAGATGCTGAGAGATAAAGTCTAAAGGAATAGACAGATCATTTGGGGAATTACAGCAGAAAAGTCCCCAAATCTAGAGATTAAAGTAGAAATACAAACAAGAGAATTCATAACCCCCAAAGACATGATCAAAGAGGAAACTCTATCATATCAAAATGCAGAAAATACAAAGACACAATACTAAAAGAAGTATGAAAACAGTGAAATTTAAAAGTTTCTCCACAGCAAAGGAACCTTCAGCAGCTGTATTTCAGACAGCTATATCCAGAATTCAAAAACAATGGCAAAAGTTGAACATTTGAACAAATCGCCTGATAATCAACTAACAAACAGGCCAGTGAAATGAATAAACAATTCTCAAAAAAGCGTTTAACATCCATAGTCATTAGTGATACACAAATTACAACTACCTTGAAATTTCACCTAACCTCAGTCATAATGGCTATTATAAAAAAAAAATTGACAACAAATGCTTGTGAGGATGGTGGGGTGGGACGTGAACCCTTATTCACTGCTGTTTGGTGTGCAAACAAGTAGAGCTATTAATGGAAATCAGTATGTTGGCTTTCCCAAAACATTAAAAAATATAACCACCATATGACACAGCTATGACATTCCTGGACATATATGCAAAGAACTCAATATCCGACTATAGAGATACTTTTACATCCATGTTTATTGTTGCTCTATCCATCATAGAAAGGAAAAGGAAACAGTCTAAATGTCCATCAACAGATGACGGATACACAAGGGAATTTTATATCACTGTAAAAAATGAACATTTCAGGAAAATAGTTGGATTTTGAAAGTATAATATTAAGTTATGTGACTCAAACTTAGAAAGTTAAACTGGGGTTGGGGATTTAGCTCAGTGGTAAAGCGCTTGCCTAGCAAGCGCAAGGCCCTGGGTTCGGTCCTCAGCTCTGTGGGGGGGGGGGGAAGAAAGTTAAACTGTATTTTCTCTCATATTCAGTACCTAACCTGTACAATATACATGAAACATATAAAAGTAAAGTATAAACATAGGTAAAACCTAAAAACAACTAGAAAGTAGATCATAAAAGGATAAAAATAAGTTATAAGAAGGATGAAGTAGGCCGAGCATGGTGGTGCACGCCTTTAGTCCCAGCGCTCGGGAGGCAGAGACAGGCAGATCGCTGTGAGTTCAAAGCCAGCCTGGTCTACAAAGTGAGTCCAGGACAGGCAAAGCTTCTTAGAGAGATCCTGTCTCAACCCTGCCCCCCCCCCCAAAAGAAAGAAGGATGAAGTATTGGTTCATGGAAGAGGAAAAGGGACTAATAGGAGGTTACAAGGGTGGATTTGAGTGGCTGGAGCACAGAAAAAGTATTGAAAAGAAGCAGTTATGAGTTAGGTGTAGTGGCACATGCCTGTAAACCCAGTACTCCAGGGGCCAAGATGGAAGGAAAGCTGCAATTTCATGGCCATGCTAGGTTGTATAGTGAGTTACAAATATCTGAGGAGTGTAGACTGAGAGCCTACCTAAAACGATCCATCCTGCTGAAGAAGAAAGAATTAATTATGACACCATAATTGGAAAAAAATAACTATAGTGTAATTTTCACATGCTCATTCCAGCAGATTGTAGATCACAGAAAAAAGAATTTTAAAAATCCTGAATGTAGATGAAGAGAAATTATCCATTCTGGAAAGTTAAGAGGACAAGAGATTTTAAAAAGAAAGAAAGAAATGAAAATAACATACCTATAATGTCAGGTGTCATGGTACAAGCCTGTAAATACAGCTCCTCTGGGGTTGAAGCAGAAGAATCCAAAGTTCAGTAAGGTAGGGGGAAAAAAACAAAAACCAAACCAAAACAAAAACAAACAAACAAACAAAAAACCCCACAACCCTGGTCTCTCCTAGAGTCAATTAAAAGATTCTAATGGGATGATGTTAAGAAATGTTCAGTAATACAACATGCAAACAGTAAGTCTAAGAAAATGGAAATAAGCCGGCCACAATGGCACACACCTTCAGTCCCAGCACTGGGAGGCAGCGGCAGGTGGATCGCTGTGAGTTCGAGGCCAATGTGGTGTACAAAGTGAGTTTTAGGACAGCCAGAGTTACATAGAGAAACCCCGTCTCGAAAAACTAAAAAAAAAAAAAAAAACAAAAAAACAAAAAACAAAAAACAAAAAACAAAACAAAAACAAAAGAAAAAAAAAAGAAAAAAAGAAAGAAAGAAAAGAAAATGGAAAAATGGAAATAGATTTTTTCCCTTTCTTGGGACTCTTGAGAATTGTACCTAGGACCTTGTGCATGGAGATAAGTAATGTGCTCGTGAGCTGGTTTTCATTTTCCTTTTATCACAGTCTTCTAAATTGTGCAATTCGGCTTTGACTAATGTAACTCAGACTCCCCAGTACCTATAATTGTAGGTTTGCATTGCTGTGCCTGGCAATAACTTTTAAAAATTCCTTTTTGGGCCGGGTGTGGTGGCACACGCCTTTAGTCCCAGCACTCGGGAGGCAGAGGCAGGCAGATTTCTGTGAGTTCGAGGCCAGCCTGGTCTACAAAGTGAGTCCAGGACAGTCAAGGCTACACAGAGAAACCCTGTCTCAAAAAACCAAAAATAAATAAATGAAATAAATAAATAAATAAATAAAAATTCCTTTTTGGTTTTCCCAGACAGTATGATGTAGCTGAAGCTAGTCTCAAAGTTTATTTATCTATTTATTATTATTATTATTATTATTATTATTATTATTATTATTATTATTATTATTATTATTATTATTATACTATTATTTTTAGTGTGAAACTCTTTATGTAGCTGTCGATGACTCTGAACTCATAATTTCGCTTCCTCTACTGCCGATGCACTGGTCTGAGTAGTGTCCACTGCCGCGCAACTCTCGGCTTTGCCCCGAGTTGAGGATCAAACCTGGGGCTTCATGAAAGCCACGTGAAAGTGCGGCATTAATAATAGAAAAATAAAAAGTATAAGATATAATTAAACAGCATCACGATATGTGGGCAAATTTATTGGGAACACATAAAATTCATGCTTTTTTCCAGTGAGTAAAAAAGCGTCTAGGAAATACAGCCGTAAAGTAAAGCGGCATCTTTTACACCTCCGCCTAAAAGACCGTTGGAGAGGAAGGACCAATGAGAATGCTTATTGCATCTGGACAGCTCAAACTTTGCCATATGAGGCCTTCTCATTGGTGTACATGTTTCCATTAACACTGGCTCCGCCTCCGAGAGCTTTTGGTCCAATCACTAGACACAGAAAGTTCTAGAATTTGAGATTGCGGGAGGGGTTTCTGGGAGAAATAGGGGTTTTTCCAGAGCTCGGCGGGTGACGGAGCGCTTCGGACGCGCTTTTCCACCGCTCCGCTGAGGCGGCTTTGGGAGTTTGCTTTTGGGACTCCTGAGGAGAGCAGAGTCGGAGAAAGTGAACAGCCAGGTAGGGATACGGGGGGCCGTAGACCCCAGCTGCCTCCGGGGCTCAGGCAGGGCGCTCCGGGGCTGCCACGGGCGGGTCCCGCGGCCGTGTGCCGAGGGCCGCCGCCCGGCCCAGCCGAGCGAGGCCTAGTGTGTCTGGCCTAGTCTGCTCGCTTGCGGCCAGAGGCTGGAGGAGGAGGGCTTGCATCAGTAGGGGGACACCGGAGGCTGCGGAGGGAGAGGTGGTTGCTTTCCCCGGGCGGTGTGAGGGGGTCGGGCGGTGTGAGGGGGTCGGAGGGGGAGCGGTTGGGCGCAGGCGGCCTCCCGAGCAGAGGAGGGAAGTGAGGCGGCCTAGGCCTCAGGCCGCGGCGGTTGGGTGACCCGTGTGGTGCTGGACCCTGGTGTGTGTGTGTGCGTGTGTGTCTGCGTGTGGGTGGGTGCGTAGCTGTGGACTGAGGGACGCTGTAGGGCGGGCAAAAGCTAAGTCACCGCGCAAAGGGTGCCCCGCGGCCCGCTCGGACTCCACGTTGTGGGGCGGGCGTGGGCGGAGGGCGCGGGGTGGGAGGCGTGGGCGGAGGGCCCGAGGAGCGAGGCGTGGGCGGAGGGCCCGAGGAGCGAGGCGTGGGTGGGAGGCGCGGGCGGGAGGCTCGGGGTGAGGGGTGGGAGCCCGAGCGCGCATGCGCATTGGGTTTTGGCGGGCTTTTGTTGGGGGTTGGGAGGGCAGCCTTCGGCGCGCAATATGGCCGCCAGCCTCAGCGCCGAGTGAGCGGACAAGGGCAGGGGAGCAGTCCTGGAGGGAAATAGGGCAATATTTCCCACCTAGAAGGGCAAGTCTCGGCAGCGGGGGACATGTTAAGGTGCTGAGCAGGGGTGCCCCAATTCCCGGAGTGATAGGATAGGGTTCCTGGTTTTGGGTGGACTGGTGAAGAAGAAATGAATTGCTGCTGGCTTGTGCCTGGGAAAAAGCCTATGGCTTTTTGGTATAAGGAGGCAACAGGAGACCAATAATATTTAGGCATTTAAAGGCAGCTTGCTTTCCGGCCGGGATAAGCTTACTGCTGACTGAGTACGTTTGTGTGGTGCTGTGTGTGCCAGGACCTCTGGCAGGTTGGCAGAGTTTAGTGGTGGCGTGTGTGTTAGGGGTGGGATGGGGGTGGGGCTGATTGGAAAAAGCTGGTCGCTGGCTGAGGGTGGCTGAGATCCAGAAGGCAAGGCTGCAGCCTTCCTGTGATGAATGAGATGACCTTTAGTTGCTAGGCTTGAGTGGCTGGGTGTATACGGTAGTGATGCAGTGTGCTGGTGCTGTGCACTTGAGATTGTAAACGTTGGACAAGCCCACAGATCCCCTTTGTGGGAGGTGGTAGTTACATGAATTGCAGTGCACTACGTTGTATAGTTTCCTAGATAGACCATGCATGTATCGTGCAACAAAATTTAAAAATTGTTTTTCACAAGCTACAGGTAGTCACGTGGGCCTGTACTCACAAATATTCAAGAGGCTGAGGCAAGAAGATAACTTGAGGCTAGGAATTCTAACCTGGGAAAATACCAAGTATTTAAAAGCATTGCTTTGCAGATGTAATAATTTTAGACCATGTGGCAATTCTATATCAAATTAATGATGTCTAATTTTTGTAATGTTGACATTAGAACAGCTGGTAAGCTGTTAATGGCTAAGTATTTGGAATTTTGTGGGCCAAAGAAAGTATGGTTTGTGTTGTATGTTGTAGATAAATTTAGTTAGAAGAAAATATTTCAAATCCAATAGTCAAAAACCTCAACTTACAAAAGTAGGAGGAGGGAAACTAAAGAAGGTATCAGCAGAAAATTGTTTTAGATGTTTTTATTAGAGCAGAACAAATAGAGGCTGACAAGACAAGGTAAAGGTTTCTGACAATCTTGAGTTTACTCCCCAAGCTGACCAGGTGGAAGTTTAGCACTGATTGCTGAACGTTATCTTTTGATCTCTACAAGGCATTTGACAAAATGTGTACATACAATATATTTTTAAAATGCAATAGAAAGTAAAAAACATAATGCTTAAGATAGTGACAAAAGCCTCCATTTAAAGAAGCTGGAGCCAGGACCAAGAGTGAATTTAACTTTAAAAGAGTCAAATCAAGATATTTTGTACATAAGTGTAGAAATAACTGGCAGAAAATAGATACGAACAATACAAATGTCTCTTAAAAGAATTGTAAAAAAAAAATAATCTAGTATCCAGAATTATAAAATATCTAGTATCAGGAATGAAAAAGAGAATGGACTATTAAATGCAAATTAATACTAGAACTTGAAAACTTAGAACAACATACTAGAACATACTAGAACTTCCACCAGAAAAAATATGAAATATAACTAGTTCTGTATATTATAAATGGATTTAATTTGTCAAAGGTTTTCTTAAGACCAAGCAAAATGGATGAGAAGTAGGACTGGCCCCACACTTTATGAGGAAGCTTGGTGGGGTCTGGATTGCTTGACTAACATGCCTTTTTTTTTTTTTTTCACTCATAAGCTGAGGAAGAGACTGCTACAGTCAAGACACATCCCTGCCTGGTCATGTTCCCTTCTAAGTTTGCTGCTACAGCGCTGACAATTCTGCAGGACTGGTGTGGATGGATGGGTATCAATGCCCACCGCTCAGTGCTTATCCTGGGCATCCCTGAGGACTGTGAGGAAGAAGAATTCCAGGAGGCAGTGCAGGCCGCCCTCAGACCTCTGGGCAGGTACCGAGTACTTGGCAAGGTTTTCAGAAAGGAGATTGGGGCAAAGGTTGCTTTGGTTGAATTTGCTGACAATTTAAACCAAAGTTTGATTCCCCGACAAATACCAAATAATCGGGAGCCCTGGAATGTGATCTTCTTGCCTCGGATCCCTGATGAAGATGCCGCTCTTGGATTCAGTTTCCCTGAACAGGCTCATGGGCAAGCTTTGGAAGGCACTTCAGGTGGGGCAGGGGCTTCAGGAAGGTCAGGGGCTGCAGTGGAAGAGAGAGATGCTGGTGAGGCACGAGCTGTGGGTGAGGCAGGAGCTGTGGGTGAGGCAGGAGATGCTGGTGAGGCAGGAGATGCTGGTGAGGCAGGAGATGCTGGTGAGGCAGAAGCTGTGAGTGAGGCAGGAGATGCTGGTGAGGCAGGAGATGCTGGTGAGGCAGGAGATGCTGGTGAGGCAGGAGCTGTGGGTGAGGCAGGAGATGCTGGTGAGGCAGGAGATGCTGGTGAGGCAGGAGATGCTGGTGAGGCAGGAGCTGTGGGTGAGGCAGGAGATGCTGGTGAGGCAGGAGATGCTGGTGAGGCAGGAGATGCGGGTGAGGCAGGAGATGCGGGTGAGGCAGGAGATGCGGGTGAGGCAGGAGATGTGGGTGAGGCAGAAGGAAGAGATGAGGAAGGAGCTGAGGAGGAGGCAGGAGTGTCAGATGAGGAAGGAGCAGAAGATGAAGTTGTAGACGAGGCAGAGGTTATCTATGAGGCAGGAGTTATAGATGAAGCAAGACTGCCCGATGAGAGGGCTGAGGACGAGGAAGATGATATTGCCGAGGCAGGGGCTGCAAGAATGTCTGATGAGGAAGGAGCTGGAGGTGACATGGGGATTGTGGGAGTGATGGGAGCTTTGGGTTGGGCCGGAGCTGCAGGTGAGGTAGGAGCTGCAGGAGAAGGAGGAGTTCTGGAGGCAGGGGCACATGAACAGGGGTCTGCAGGTGATGATGAGTCTGGGAGTGATGAAGGTTCTGCAGGGGATGAAGGCTCTGTAGATGATGGAGGAGCTGTGGGTGGAGCAGGAGCCGTAGGTGAGGATGAGGCAGGAGCTGCAGATGAAGGAAGGATGTCAGACGAGGAGGGAGCTGCTGGTGACATGGGAATTGCAGGGATTATAGGAGCTGTGGGATTGGCAGGAGCAGCAGGTGAGGCAGGGCCTTCTCAAAGCGAGGAAGAGGCCTTTGACCTGGCAGGAGAGGCGCATGGTGCTGGAGGCTGGACCCAGCAGTGGAGCCATGCCCTGCAGCCCATCCTGGAAAACATGGCCTACCAGGAGCTGAGGCACTTCTCTGGGATGGAAGAGCAGCCTGGCTGTGGGGCTCAGTCTTTCGAGAACTGGCTGGACCATGCCAATGACATGCTGTACCTGTGGCGTGACATATCCGAGAGCGAGAGGCGGCGGCGGCTGATGGAGAGCTTGGGGGGCCCTGCCCTGGATCTCCTGTGCGAGCTTCTGGAAGAGTATCCAGACACCCCTGCACAGGACTGTCTGGCTGCGCTGGTGCAGGTGTTTGGCAACAAGGATACAGTGATGACAGCGCGGATGAAGTTCCTGACCTGCTCCCAGCGGCCTCAGGAAAGCCTCTTTGCCTACGTGATGCGCCTGGAAGGTCTGCTGCAGATGGCCATCGAAAAGGGAGCCATCCAGCCTGCAATGGTGGATCAGGCGAGGGCCCGGCAGGTGCTGATGCGGGGCCGGCCCAACCATATGCTGCAGAACAACCTGAGAAGGATGCGGCTGGAGAGGCGGCCGCCTGGCTTTGTGGGGCTGCTCAGGCTCATTCGGGAGACTGAGGCTTGTGAGGCAGCCATGGTTGAAAATGTGATGGTCCAAGTCGAGGAAGGAGAGCTAGATGTGGCCCAGGCTGCCCTTGTCAGTGTTGGGGCTGCTGAGCCGGCCCCTGCTCTTGGAGAGGCCTTCCCAGCCAGTGAAGAAGATGCTGGCCAGGTTGTTGCTGCTGCTGCTGCTCTTGAGCAAGCTGCTGGGGCTGCTCCTGATGATGATGGTGCCCCAAAGGCAGGCCCTGCCTCTGCTGAGGTTGAGGGCCTGCCTGTCTCCCAGAGAGATGAAAATGTGTCAGCCCCTGCTGCCTCAGGCCAGGCAGGGCCCACTGAGGGCCTAGGTGTTCCTGAGAGCTTGGCCCATGCAGGAAAGGAAGAAGAAGAGCAGTCTGTAACAGAGTCGGAAAATGAGAGTGGGGCATGGGAGTCTGGTCACCCCAAATCCTTCTTTGGCGAGTAGGCTCAGAAGGTTCAAGGCCTTCCTACCTCAGGCAGCCAACTCCTAGAGGCAAGGAAGGGAAGCCCAGGGCCTGTGCTTCAGCCTAAAGATAGAGCAGGGCCCAGAAGAAGTTTTACCCAGCCTTAAACCAGTTCTCTCTCTCCACTCCCCAAGCAGTCTTGGCCATCACCACCACCTCATCCCACTGGAGTTATCCACAGGACCAGAATTGCCACCGAATGGACTGTGCAAAGGTACTCTTACCCATGACTGTCACCTCCAGATCTAGCCCTAAACTGTTCTGGCTTGGTTTGCCAGAAACAGGTTGCTGAGGACCCAGCTACAAAATTAAGGGTGTGGCCTGAGACTCCACCTGCCCTAGTCTGGATGATGTGGGAAAAAGGCCATCCCAACATTTCCAGCTACCTTGTTCTGCCAACACGGGCAGCCCACCCTTTCTCATTTGCGGTCTCTAGGCAGGACACTCTCTGGTGGAATCTTCATTCTTGTCTGCCTCATAATAACCTAGGTGTCTAGATCATCCACGTTCACATACCTCCTCTCATCCATTGGCTTTGTGCAAGATACTTTAACCTAAGCGAGGGAGGTTCTGGCCACGCACTCAACCACTTGTACTCGTAGCCATCTTCAGTGAGCTGCTGTGTTAGTCAAGCCTTTCTAAGTCCGTGTAGCAAGCGAGCTACTTGTCTGCTTTCTATGTGAACTTAGGTGGGCCGTTGGGTTGATGATTCTCCAGATGTGCATTATCTGAGCAGGTCCTTTTCAGAGACTCCCAAATCCAGCCTCAGGAGTCGGCGGGAAGAACAGAAGACAAGGACTATCAGTTGCTCTGCATGGCAGGAAGACATGGACCTGGGAGGGCATTGAACACCATATCCTGATGCCCCATTTATGTTGTGCACAACTCCTATTCCCTCTGCTTGGTGAGGTGTCCTATGCTGTGGTTTCTGATAACCTGTAACTGGCCTGAGCTAATAATAGGGCAGGGTCACCCAGTGTGTGACCCCTGAGGGGATCCTCCAAAGTAAAAGAGTATCACCAGAAGCCGTTGTCTTGAGAAGATGCATATCTTGAATCTTCACAAAGGGAGACAATGGCAAGGGGTTCCAAGGTGCTTGTAGAAGGAGTGCAGTCTGGGAGCTAGTTTCTAGTGGCTGTGCTATGTTCTTGACTAATGTTTTACCTTTTTCAATGGTTTTGTTAAATGTTTCTGTTTAATAAATTTTTTTGGCTGTTACAGCTTTGTCTTATCATTTCCTTGGGCAGTTGTGGATGGAGTAGACTTACAGCTTGGCACCCATGGGCATACTTCTTTCTGAGCGAGTAAGCAGTAAGTACTTCAATGGCAGGCTAGGGATTGATAAGAGCTTTTATTTCATAGGTCATTTGTAGTTCAGTTTCACTGGTTTAATTTTGGCTTTTGAAAACATTGTGCTAGCCTGACGGGATGGTCCATTTCTAATCCTAGCACTTGTTAAGCATGCAGTTGTAGTCTAACCATTTAGGGAGTTTTAGGCTAGCCTGGGCTACAGCTACATAATAAGACCCTAATTGTTTTTTTTAATGGGTATGTGCGCATGTACCATTTGTGCAGGTGCTCGCAGAGAGCAGGGTAAGACATTGGGCACCCTGAAGCTAGAGCTGCAAGTGGCTGCTGGGAACTGAGCTGTGGTCCTGCCCTTAACCTCTAGGCTGTCTCTTCGAACATGCAAAATGACTGCTGTTGATGGGGTTTTCTCAGGTTAGGGAAGGTGCCACTGGTTCTATATACATGGAGTTCAAGACAATACCAATCATACTATTAAGTTTTTGTTATTCTGCCGGTGATGAGCCCCACCATGACCTGAGGTAGTCTGATTACATCTGGTCTCTGGCGTTCAGTTTTGTTCACTGACTGTGCCAAATGTGGGGTTGCATGTAGCCCAGGGGTAAAGCACAGAGTGCTATTCAACCCTGTGTCTTTTTTTTTTTTTTTTTTTGGTTTTTCAAGACAGGGTTTCTCTGTGTAGCCTTGGCTGTCCTGGACTTGCTTTATAGACCAGACTGGCCTCAAACTCACAGTGATCCGCCTGCCTCTGCCTCCCGAGTGCTGGAATTAAAGGTGTGTGCTACCACACCTGGCAACCCTGTGTCCTTTATGCCAGTCCAGCTCCCAGCTATGGAATGTGGACATTACATTCAGCAAAATATCCCTAGAGCTGGACGTGTAAAAGCCCCAAGCAATTAAAGAGAGGCTGCTTGGTGACCTAGCATAGCATTTATTCTGGGGGCACTTACCAACTCAGGGTTAAGGCCATGAGTGTGTTGTCAGAGGGTAAGGAGGAACTAGGGGCTTAGGGTGGCCCAGAGTGGATTGGCAGTTGTCTCTCTCCTGTCGCTATGTTGCAGGCTTTAGAGACTGCTTTTCTGAAGCTTTTGGGCCCCTTTATGAGAACAAATTCCGTTATCATTTTTTAAGTTGTTGCCAGTTGTGCCACTGTCAAATTCTAGATACACTAGGAGTTTGGCTGGGAATAGGCAGTTTTACAAAAAGGCCATGTATGCCAAGCCAAGTGTGAACTATGTGCCAGATCTGCTGCAGGCTTTGCTCTTCAGCAACCAGGGTCTGAGCAGTTACCCTTCAGTAATCCCCTAGGAACTCAGGGTCTCTAACTGGGGGCAGTAGTACAACCCCGTCTTCTGGAATCATAAACTGAAGTGCTTGTGGCACTGGGCATTGCACATGGACAGCCTGGGAGTTCTTGGGGGATCTTGGGAAGCTGAGGGCAATTGGTACCTATGCAGCATAAGGTGCATGTTCATAGGTACATAGTGCTGGGGTGGGTAGAGGAAGAAAGGAGATGCTCCCTGACCATGAACAGCAAGTGTCAAGCATAGTGTGCCCATGACACTGATGGAGAGCTAATTTCTTCAATTGCATGTTCTTTATGGGCCTAGGTGATGGCTGACCACAAGGAGAAATAAATCAGAAGTCATTCATTTGTTTTATGCCTAGCTCAGTTCAGTGTAGTCCAGAGTCATTGCAGACTACATGAAAGTGCTGATCAGCCACCTTACCTGGTCATCTGTTAGTCCCTCATCACCCCCTGGCAAATCTCCATGTGCGATCAGCCACCTTACCTGGCCATCTGTTAGTCCCTCATCCCCCCCTGGCAAATCTCCATGTGCAGGGCAGAATGCAGCTCTGTGAGAGGGCTCTTCCATGGTGGAAGTCAGAGGTACCAAGGGGCCAAGTGGCTTCTGCATCCTCATCTTCCTCTCCCTGCTTCTAATCTAACTGACTCCAGTTTCAGCTGGAGGTGTAAAGGTGGCCGCTTAGCATAGACCTCTGATCCCTCCTGCAGCAGCTACAATCCCATGGCACATCACTTGCCATTCAGATATAGAAATTTGCTTTTGACTAATCAACCCTAAGTGGCTCCCATTCCCCTGGGATACCTTCCTGGCACAAAGATTGCATGTACTTGGCTCCCAAGAAATTTCCTGCCTATTCATACCTGGTCCCTGACTTGACAAGGAGCTTCTGGTTCCCCTGATAACACTCTGTTCTGCTGTGGGGTGGGCGTGGGGGCTCTGGAAACCTGCCTCCTTCCCTTAACCTTTCAGGTTCATTCTCTTTAAATTTCCAACTGCGTGAGAAAGGCCTCAGTCTAATGTCCAGGTTGTGGCTAAAGAAGCAGCCAGAGTTGCTGAAGAAGCCTTCCATTGCTCAGCAAAGGGGCCAGAGCAAGGTGTCTGAAAGCCCTTCCCACTAACCACTTCTAACCATTTCTAGTTAGGAATACTGAAACAGCTCCTTTATATAGTACCTTCAGCAACTTTGTGGGGACATCTTGGAGCTTCTCAGCTGAGGACTGGCCTCCAAGGTGATTACTGCCTAGTTTCAGACACATCCCGAGTCCTATTGTGACATTTCATTGGTAAATGGATATGACCCTCACAGGGGATATGGTCCTGGAAGTGGTAAACCTCACCTCAACCCCTGATGAGCCCTCATATAGGGCAAGGCTTCCCAGCCTAAGGAAGCCTTCAAGATGGGGTCACAAGTACCCTCTTGCCAGGCTCAACTCCTCTTACATGACTGACTTGGGCTGAGGACTGATGGAGCCAGGGCATGCCATGCTCATGGCCTATAATGTTATCTGTCTGTAAAAGATAGAAACTTTTAGAAAGGAAATTCTTTCAAGGTCTGGGGTTATTTTCCTTTTCAGTTAAGCAGAGAAATGATGGTCTGGACTTGCTTCAAAGGCAACTTCAAAGAGAAAAAAAACATATCATTGAAACTCCTACACCCCAAACCACAAATGAGCCAGTGCCCTAGCCAAGTAGTATGGACAAAGCAGGGGTGAGCTGAGCCAACAATTCCTTCTCAGAACTGGAGCAGAAATCAGATTTCTCTAGAACTAAGGGCCACATACCCAAAAGTCACAGAAAATGGAAAACAAATCTTTAATTAGATTAATAAAATTGAAGGCCACAGGCCACAGGAGTAGCAGCCCAGCTAGAAGAAAGGGACCCAAAGTGAGGCAACAGTCAGAGACAGCCCCTACTCCATTTTTTAGGGGATTCACATGAAGAACAAGCTGCCCATCTGCTACATATGTGTAGGGGGTCTAGGTCCTGCCCATGCATGCTCTTTGGTTGGTGGTTCAGTCTCTGTGAGCCTGAATTCAAGATGTCTTTACACACTGTTCGGGAGCATGCAAGAAAGCATAATGTTTCAAATGGTGTAACATTTTCAGAGTTGCTTTCCTTACCTTTCAGGAACCAGTACTTCTTGAATGTCAACAACTCTTTGAGTTTTACTTAAGTCTCTTTTTGCTTACAGATGAGTAAGTATAAAATTTAAAATTAAACATAGTACCTATCCCCCACTGCCGTATACTCACACGCAGTGATCACAGTTTGATGGGCTGTAATTCAAAGAACCCAATGTGACACCATTTTAATTTGTACCATTTTGTGGTCATTAGTATATTTACAAAGTTCTAAGACCACTACCATTAATGTTCTTATATTTTTACCACCCTAAAAGAAATCCTGTTCCTTTGGTAGTCCTTGTCCACGTCTTGTCAGCAAATCACTTTCCTGTTCTGGCCCCAGCCACGCATCTGCTCCCTGACTTTAGGAGTCATCTATTCTAAAGGTTCATAGAAATGGAATTATGTCCTCCTGTGTTTGCCTGCACTCATTTGATGCATTGTATAACTCCACTGGGAGTAGTCTCGCCTGCCTGCTCCTGCCTCTGTTTGCTTTCTGCTTTGCACACTCTGGGCTTTCAGCTTATGCTAACATAAGGGCAGGTACCTCTGGTGCTTTGGAGTGGATTCTGTACTCTCTTTGAATATTTCTGTAATACATAACTGCTTCCAGTGGACACGAGCTCTCTGTTCTCTCTTTGCTGCTTGTATCACAGTGATTTCCCTCTCTACCTCAGCTATTGACTCAAGAAGTATTTGCCGTACTTTTGTGTGTAGTGCTACACACTGGGGGTGGTAGGCCTAGGCCAGGGGGTAAAGGAGTTTGGGAGGAGTGGTGGGTGGTTAGGAACTGCTGAGAGGCGAAGATAATGGGTATTCCTCACAGATGGCCCAGGACACTGGTTGAAACCCATGCTTGAGAAAAAGGGATTGTGGATGAGGCTGAGGTGTTCAACTTGAGCAACTGGGATGCTATGGGAGGAAAGAACTTGGTTTTGTGAGAAGAGAGGAAGTCATCGGACTGGAAACCTAATGCATACAAGCATGTGCTGTTTCTCCTGTGGGCAGCATTTTCTAAGCATCTTTGGCTCCACCTTTGTATGCTGGGATAGACTAGGACTCTGCCATTTTAGCTTCCTCTATGCTTGCTTCAGGTGACTTGCACGGATGCCTGGGAAGAAGCCTGAGGTTATGAACGGGTATGTGTATAAGGAAAGTGATAAATTCCAGTCCTATCTATCTGCCCTTGGTGCAGGTGATGTGTGCACATGCATGTATGTGTATGTGTGTGTGAGCTGTAATCACACATATGTGTTTGTTTGTGCCTGTTTGTTGTTTATGTGCACACACGTGTGTACCCTCCTAAGGTAACGGGACATCCTAGAGTGCAGAAGTATTGTCCACTCTCTTCTTAGTCGATCCCAGTAAGCAATGGGAAGGTGTAGTAAGCCCTGGCCACTTTCAACAGCTACAAGAGCTTGTCCTGCCTCAGAAATTTCCACCATGGAGAGAGTGCTGAGCACTCCCCTGCCTTCACATGTCTCTTCCTACCATTTCCCCCTTTCTCTCAATTTGTGTCATACATGCAAACATGAAGCCCTGAGGCCCCCTAAGGAAAACTGAGACACTTCTGGGTACAAGGTAACCCTGTGTGGCTTCCAGTTATAGCTAAGAATTATCTGGCCCTTTCTGTTCCCGGAACTGTGCTGTTTCCTAGACAACGGATTTTGTGTAATCACGGTCAAGGCAACGTACATTTCTGTTCAGAATCAAGGTCACAGTATAATACCAGTTCACCATGGTAACAGCAGACTACTCATCTTACTTGGGAGATGAAATCGAAATGAAAACCACATGCACATTGTGAGTTGCCCAGAGATTCTGCACCATGAAAAGGTTTGATACAAAATCAGAAATCTGTCCATAGAAGGCAGAGTCCCTTGTACTTTAATATATGGAATTTACCAACAGTGCCTGACAGGCAGATGGTGCTATTAGTAAGCAAACATGTCACAGAAAGAGCTGTTTTCAGGGCCTTAATTAATTCCGTAAATCCACACAGGAGCGGTTCTTGGTATAAACAAACCGTGCACAGGCTCTGAACCAATGTAAATGCTCAACTGGTAGGCTCACTGTGTGACCAAGTCAGCCACCTTCCTTTCCTGGGGCCCAAATCAATATCTCTGACAAACAAGGGACTAGAACAAAACCTTGCAGTTTAATGTGTCACCAATCCTAATTTTGTGGCCCCAAACAAATTGTGGAGGCTACCTTAGCTTGTCGTGACTTTGGTTTCCTGAGATGAGGTGGGGGGGGGAGCGGGCAGCAGTGCCTTTACTATGCTGTGATATTTGGACCTGGAATCTTTATGTGGGAAAGGGGTCTCCAAACAGTATTCACCAACCAAAGACAGGCTGCTCGGGAGAAGGGAGAAAAGGAGAAGGCTGTTGGGTAAGGTCCTCATGAGAGTGGACATCACCTAGCACCACCTCCTCTGTATATCTCCAATACCCCCATCAGAATGAGAACGGCTTGTTGTTGAACCATAAAAGAGATTTGAGGGTCTGTTTGGCATCTTCCTTTCATGTGGCAGTAGGTGATGGTATCTTGGGGGTGTGGAGGCATTTCCGGAAGAATAATATTAAGAAGAATGCCTCCAGCCTGGTGTGGTGCACACATGTAAATCAGCAGTCTGGGAGGCAGAGGCAGGTGGATCTCTGAGTTCGAGGCCAGCCTGGACTACAAAGTGAGTCCAGGACAGCCAGGGCCATACACAGAGAAACCCTGTCTTGAAAAAAACAAAGGAGGAGGAGGAGAAAAGGCAGGGATGGAGGGAGGAGGAGGAGAAGGAGGAGGAGGAGGAGGAAGAGGCCTCCATTTTGCTTACTAAATATGCAGCTACAAAGGAAGCAGGTGCCATTTGCTACTTCCTTACACTCCTTTGAAGCCCAAGTAGACAGTGTAGAAAGCTGCCATGGCCTATAGGCTCATAGATTTAAATTCTTGGTTACTAGGGAGTAGCACTCCCTAAGATTTGAAAGTGTGGCTTTGTTGGAGGAGGTGCGTCACTGGGTGGTGGGCTTTGAGGGCTCAGGTGCACAAGCCAGGCTCAGTGTGGCTCTTTTATTTTTCTTGCTACCTGCCCATCTGGATGTAGAGCTCTCATCTCCCTCTCCAGCACCATGTTTCCTGCACACTGCCATGCTTCCTGCCATGATGACAATGGACTGAACCTCTGAGCCTTATAGCCAGCCCCAGCTAAATGTCTTCCTTTATAAGAGTTGCTGTGGTCACAGTGCCTCTTCACAGCAACAGAATAGTGGCTAAGACAGCCTTCCAGGAAACTCTCAGCTTTACTGGACTCCTTTGGTTACTTGTTTTCTTAAACTTACATTGTTTAGATCTCATGGTTTAAAGTAATTCTAGAAGTATTTTGTTGCAGTGTCTGTGTGAGACCCCTTTTCTTACTTTATCTCATTCCCTCTTTTTAAGTCACCTCCCTCAGCAATTCACTGAGTTTCCTAGATTGGCCTAGAAACCTGGTTTAACTGGGCAAATGCAGCTCTGGGAAGTTCAGAGGATGGGTGAGGTGGTCATTAGAAAACTGAAAAACAGGCCTTGGGTAATGGCTTTGTGCGTAAAATGCTTGTCTTGCAAGTATGAGGACTTTAGTTCAGTCCCTGAATTCAGTGTAAAAAGCCAGTTGTGGTGGGACACACTTATAATCCCAGTATGGTGCTTTGAATGAGAACGGCCCCCGTAAGCTCGGAGATTTGGATGCTTGGTCATCAGGGACTGGCAGTACTTGAGAAGGATTAGGAGCTGTGGTCTTGTTAGAGTAGCTGTGGCCTTGTTGGAGGAACTGTGTCACTGGGGGTGGGCTTGGAGGTTTCAAAAGCCCAAGCCAGGCGAGGTGGCTTGCTTTCTTTCTTTGTGCTGCCTGGGGAGCTGCGTGTAGAACTCCCAGCTACTTCTCCAGCACCGTGTTTCCTGCACGCTGCCACGCTCCCCACAACAATAGCCCAGCAGCCTGATGCCACGCTCCCCGCAACAATAGCCCAGCAGCCTGATGCCACGCTCCCCGCAACAATAGCCCAGCAGCCTGATGCCACGCTCCCCACAACAATAGCCCAGCAGCCTGATGCCACGCTCCCCGCAACAATAGCCCAGCAGCCTGATGCCACGCTCCCCGCAACAATAGCCCAGCAGCCTGATGCCACGCTCCCCACAACAATAGCAATGGACTAGTCGGTGACCTGTGAGCCAGGCCCAGTGGACGATTTTCCTTTATAAGAGTTGCTGTGGTTGTGCTATCTCTTCATGACAGTAGAACATTGACTAAGACACCCAGCAATGGGAAGCAGGGGCAGATGGGTAAATTTCAGACCAATGAGTGATTCTGTGTTATTTTTTTTAAAAGGTAGATAGTGCCTAAGATTGTTCTGTCTTCCACATGCTCCATATGTACACACACACACACACACACACACACACACACACACACACACACACGGGGGGGGGGGGAGAGACAGAGGCAGACAGACAGAGAGAGACAGAGACAGAGACAGAGAGACAGACAGACAGAGAGAGACAGAGACAGAGACAGAGAGACAGAACCATGAAGAAACAACCTAAGTGATTACTAGAGGAGATCTCTGTCCCTATAGCAAAATACCTGAGATAATCTATAAGATTGTAAGGAAAAAGATATATTTTAGAGTCTGCAAGGATGAAGGCACCTGCTCCCGACCTGAACTGAGTTCAGTCCCAGTGGAAGAAAGCCAGATCATACTAGTTGTCCTCTGGCCATCATGTGCATGTGCACAGATGCAATAATGTAACCATTTGATGATGTGCTTTGGATTATGGTTTTAGAAGTTTCAGTCTATGATCATCTGTCTCTGTTGTTCTAAGCCCAACAAGCTGTGTAGGGTGGTGCAATGTTTCTTCTCACCTTGTGGGAACTAGGAAGCAAAGAAACAGCAAGGAGCCAGGGTCCAATGAGCCTTTCAGAGCCACAGTGATCCAACATCCTCTAAGTAGGTACTACTTCCTAAAGCAAGCAAGCACCTGTGTGTGCTCACACACAAACACCACGCAGACACGCACGCATCATCATAGGGGACATTTAAGATTTCCACGTCTCAGTACTTAAAATCACTTATTCAGTTCCCAGTACCCAAAGTAGCTCCTTTGCTCATGTGTAGCAGCTATAATACACAACAGTGGTATCCATGCAGTTTGGGCCTGCCTGGGCTAAGGATTTGGGGTAGAGAGACATGGAACTGTCCCTGCAGACACCACCCTGCCTAGAGTTTCCTGGGCCACTAGGCAACCTCAGAAATCTGTCTGGAAATCTGGGCTGCAGCTGCTTTTCCCATATCATGTCAGCACTGGAGTCCCAAATGGCCACTCTCTTGTGAGTGCAGCAGAGGAAAGAGCATGAGCTCTTGTCATCCATGTTCTGAACACCAACTGTGCTGCAGGCCCGATGCCAGGTGCCAGAATATGGCACTTAGCCCAGAGCCACTATTTTGTCCTCTGGGATGTTACAGTCTAGACATGCAAAAATAATCCCCAGTTCCATAGACATGTATAAATGATGATGCCTAAGAAAGTACCAGGTGCTCTGAGGGCAGGAAAGGGGTCATGAGATAGTATAGGAGAAGAATCAACATACAAGAGATGTGAGGAAGTGACACTAGCACCCTGAGGAGCAGCAAGGGAAGGATGAGAGGGAGAGGGGATGGTGGCTGTGGACTGCAAGAGAGGCTTGCCTACAGGAGGTAGTGAAGGCCACTCGTGGTGGGGTTCGTATGGCTATGATGCAGAAAGGTAAGGAGGGGAGAGGTAGCTGAGTATGGTACAGACTGTAGGCATGATGTCTGATTAGGGCCATGAGGGGTGAGGGCTGTGGGGTCACACAGTCCACAGGCATTCCTAACCTTTTATATTGTTAAATTTATTCTTTAAAAAAGGAGATTTATTTATTTATTATTATATATACAGTGCTCTGCCTGCATGTACACCTGCAGGCCAGAAGAGGGCACCAGATCCCATCATAGATGGTTGTGAGCCTATGGTTGCTGGGAATTGAACTCAGGACCTCTGGAAGAGCATTTAGTGCCCTTAACCTCTGAGACATCGCTCCAGCCCCAATTTATTCTTATATAACTGTGTTGCTGTTTCTTTCTTAACCTGGCCATCACACAAATAATCGTGATTCTTTTATATTTGTTTAATAACAAGTTTCATATCCTAAGAACTGCACGTTATTACTCTATTCTTAACCCTCTAAGCTAATTTGGTTTCCTCCCAGCGTACATCCCAGACATACTTGTACTTTGTAGCTTTCCTTGTTTCAACTCTCCCTTCTGATGTTACCTGGACCTCTCCCCTGGTCAAATCTTCTACATCCTCCTCTAACTCCTCCCCTTCCCGTGGCTGGCAGGAAGTCCAGCTTTATTCTCTCTCTTGCTCAGCAATCGGCTGTAAGCTGCTTTATTGGCATATCAGGGGACAATTGGGGAACAGTGTTTACACAACATTAAGACATGAGATTCTCATGTGCTCAGGATTGAAAGTCGTGTGCTCAGCCTTCCTCCCAGGGCCTGAATCACTACTGATGGGCGTTGTCACAAAGCCGACTTCAAAATGGTAGTGATGCTGGCAGGGTAGTAAGGTGATGGTGTGGACCCAACCCAGGCCACAGTCTTACCAGCTAGACAGAAACCTAAATTCGGCATTCTTCAGAAATCTCGTGAGACAGGTGTTTGCCAGGAAAGCGACTGCTCTCCATTCCTAATGACCAACTACTTTTGGCAAAGTGTGTCTAATTCTTGCTTAACCTGAACAGCTTGCAACAGAAACCCTCACCCTGGTGACTTTCATATAAAATCTGAGCAGTTAAGCCCCCCCCCCCCCCAGTGAACTCTTTTCTACCTATGGAGCAGACTGATTTCATGGCTTCACTGTACCTTGTTATAATACGTGTATTAGTTAGAGATTACTGTATAACAAATTTCTACTGACTGAAGTTTTAACACCTGCCTGTTCCCTCATAGTTCCTGTTGGCCAGATGTTCCAGGACTGATGTGCCTTGTTTCTTTGATCAGGGTCATATAAGGCAGAAATCAAGGTGTCACCAGGCTGCATTGTTATCTGGAGGCCTGGAGGGAGGATAATCCCTACCCAACTTAATTATAGATGCCCTTCCTGTAGCCACATGACTGAGGGCCATTTCCTTCCTGCCTGTCAGCAGGGTAATTCTTGGCTCTCAGAAGCCACTGCCTTTATGTCCATGGGGGTTTCTCTCTTTCGGAATCTCTTCCAGGCTTCAAATTTCTGATTGCCTTGGTGCTGGCCTTAGAATCCAAACTGAAGGGCCCATATGATTAGGTCAGGTGTGTCCTTCGCTGTGCTGTCTGATTATCCAGTCATGGGGCTGGTGGGAGTCACAGCCTGGCCCTCCTGCAGGCCATGGAGAATGGATGAATAATTTCTTCCTTGTGCCCCATTGATCTTCTAGGCTCCAAGAAAAAGCCTCCGTGAGTGAGGGGTCCTGGAGCTTGGTGGATTGTACACTTGTATTGTCTGCTCTCTCTCCACATTAGGGGACTAGGCTTATTTCAGCATATACTTGACTGCTATCAAGGCCTTATTGGCTAGGGGCTTGCTCTTCCCCAGGGTAATGAGGAAGAATCAGGTAGAATCTTCTTCGAGAGCCTGAGTAGGGACTATCAGCTCTTGCACATTGCCATCATCTCAAGCCACCCAATTTGCATTACTTTTGTTGTACACACATGCACACAGGCACGTATGCACACATGCGTGCACATGTGCACATATGTAAGCTCGCACACATGCACACGGAGGGATGGCAGATGATCTCCAATCCAGAGTCAGAGGAAGAGGACAAGTAGAATTTGACGCTGAAAGGAAGACTCTGAATGTCAAAATTGAGGCAGAGTATGTCCAAGGGCGCCATAGCACCTTGTGATGGCAGGCGAGGCAGTGAAGCCATAGAAACCTGTCTGCTGCACAGATACAATGGGGTTTGGGGTAGCTGTTCTTGATTGACATCCTGACTACATCTGGAACTAACTAAAACTCAAAAGATGGCAGTGCACACGCACGACGGATTTCTGCTTAATTTGAAGTAGGAAGATCCACCTCTAATCTGGATCTTTGAGGTGGGAAGACACACCTTTAACCCAGATCTAATCTGGGCCATGTCTTCTGCTGGAAACCTGTATTAGACACGGACAAGGAAAGCTTTTGCTCTTTGCTTGCTTGCCCTCATCTTGCTAACAAGTCCATTCCCTCACTGGCATCAGAGCCTACGTCTTCAGGAGTCTGGTGTGTACTGAAGAGCAGCTGAGACATCCAGTCTCGTAGACTGAGCAACAATGGGATTCTTGGACCTTCCATTGGTAGACAACCATTGTTGGACTGCTGGACCACAGCCTGTAAGGCATTCTAGTACACACTTTCTCTATATAAAGAGATTCATTTTATAACTTCTGTTACTCTATAGAGAACCATGAATAGTAATACAAGGCTACATTTTCAAGGCTCTGTGCTGCTGGCTGGGGGAAAGACCGGGTGGAAACAGCATATAGACCAGGTGAACCATGTGTGGAAAGGTAGTCACAGTGCATACAGCAGACACTTAAAAAGTAATTACATGGCACACCCCTGTAATCCCAGCACTTGGGGAGGCAGAGGCAGGCGGATCTCTGTAAGTTCAAAGCCAGCCTGGTCTGCAGAGTGAGTCCAGGACAGCTAAGGCAACATGGAGAAACACTGTCTGGGGAAACAAAAACAGAAAAAGTAATTACAGAGGTTTTAGTATATTTAAACACACTTGATGGTTTGTTTTGAGACAGGGTATCACTGTGTGGACTTGGCTGGTGTGGTAATCACTGTGTAGACCAGCCTTTCTTGAACTCAGAGGCTGCCTGCCCTCTTACCCTAAGCACTGAGATGAAAGACATGCATAGTTGATAACTTTTAATTCATTTGTGGTTATTATTCTTACCAACACCCAATTTACATCACTTTGCCTAGTGAGAGCTTCTTCAGTTGGCTTCCAAAGCAGTTTTCTAGGACACCAGCGAGCTTTGGTTGTATCCTTTGCTTTGTGCACTGTGTTAATGTATGAAAAGATACCATACTGAGTTCATTCTGCTACATAAAAACATTCTTGCCTCAAACCATCTTTCCTCTGGGGTTGAACTACCCTCCCCTTCCCAACATTTGTAGCGAAGTCCTAACTGCAGTGTGTGACTATTGAAAACAGGGTATTTGGTGATGTCATTAGTAAAGATGAAGCCCAATATGACGAAATGTCTTCCTCAAAAGGAACTGTGGGCATGTGCTGGGGACAATAGGCACACATACGGGTTGAAAATCCTATAACAATATAGGCGGAGATTAAGAGAAGAGGATGTTATCACAATCCAAGTAGTTAAGAATGCTTTGAGAAAAAGTATTTTAAAAGATTAATTTTATAAATGATGTTTAAATAATAATAAAAATGTCAAAAATTTCTTGTAGCCTCCATGAGCACAGACCAGATTGTCTGTTTCATCCCCCAGACTTCTAGCCTCCAGAGAACAGTGAGAAAAACTTTGCATGTTTAAGCCACACACGTAGGATAGATAAACATGTTTTTGTGTTGATCCCAAGTGCGGGATGGGGAACAGACTTGTGAGAGCAGGCTGTGAACCACTTCGTGGGGGAGCTTGGATGTTGCCAGCTGAAAACATCCTAGAACAGACTCTGAGAGGATATATATATGCCAAAACAAGAGGCTGGGGAGAGAGGACTTGGGATTGTTTTGGCTGTTGATTGCAACACTTCAAGAGACGCTCTTGGAGAGAGCTGCTCCAGGGAAAGCTTCAAGGCTTTGGACTCCAGCTGACGCTTCAGGTTCCAGCTGCTGCTCCCGGTTCCTTTGGTGAGATTGCTGGTCGGCTGAGGTCCTGCTGACTACGCCTCGGAACTGATATCCTTGAGGTTTCATTATTCTGTTCTTTAATCTCCTCTTCCTATTGTTTGGTTAGCTGAGTGGTAAAGGAGGTAGGCTCATTTAATAAGTTCATAATAAAATATCATTGTTAAGAAAATTGAGCTTACACACACAGTGACATGAATTTTGTTACAGCAGCCCTAGACAACCAATACAACTTGTATATAGGACTTGGTGATGGTGAATATAGCTCTTTTTTTTCCTATAATCTATTTGCCCAAAGTTGTTTCCTTCTTGGTATATTAAATGTGGAAATTTAGTATAATGCATTGGTGTTGGTCATTTTGAGAAAATATTTATATCTTCTGCTCTTTCTTTTAATACATAGTTTTATGTAACTTCCAGTGTTTTTACTTTTTTCAAATTCTGATTTATGGTTTTGTCCTATTTTGCTTTCTATTGCTGTAGTAAACACCATGACCAAAAGCAATTTTAGTGAGGAGAGAGTTCATTTAGCTTACATTTCCATGTCATAGTTGACGACTAAGGGAAGGAAGTCAGGGCAGGAACTCAAGCAGGAGCAGAGGCAGGAACCATGGAGGAGCCCTGCTTCTGGCTTCTTCCCGCTGGCTTGCTCAGCCTGCTTTCTTATGCACACCAGGACTACCTGCGCAGGGGGTGCCACCACCCGCGGTGGGCTAGATCTTCCCACAGCAATCAAGGAAATGCCTTAAAAGCTTGACTACAAAGGGGGCCATGGTGGTGCACACCTTTAATCCCAGAAGTCAGGCGGCAGAGGCGGGAGAGGCCGGGCGCGGGGTGGGGGGTGGGGCGGGGACGGAGGCGGGGGCAGGCGGATCGCTGTGACTTTGAAACAGTTGTCAGCTGCTCAGTGTGGGTGCTGGGAACTGGGGCATCTGGAAGAGCAGGAAGCACTCAAACCCTGGGTCTTCCCAGCCCTCTAAAGAATTTTTTCTTATACTATAGCTACAACCCCATCAAAACATTAAGAATTTATTTTTTTGTTTGTTTGTTTCGTTTTTTGTTTTTGTTTTTGTTTTTGTTTTTTGGAGACAGGGTTTCTCTGTGTATCCTATGCTGTCCTGGACTTGCTTTGTAGACCAGGTTGACCTCGAACTCACAGTGATCCATCTGCCTCTGCCTCCTGAGTCCTGGGATTAAGGGTGTATGCCACCACCACCTGGCAAGAATTTACAATAATTTTTAAAATTTTATAATTTCCTTTAATGAAAATAGATTTTTTTTTTACATCATATCTCCTGAGTCTGGTTTCCCTTTCCTCTGGTCCTCTCACTTCCTCTCCACATCCCATCCCACCCACATCTACTTCTGCTGTGTCTCTCATGTAATGAGATGAAACAAAAACTAACACACTGGAATTGAACAAAACAGCAAACAAAAGGAAAAGAGCCCAAGAGGAGGCACAAGAGACAGAGACCCACTCATTTCATACCCAGTGCACTAAACTGGAAGCCATCAATAGCTTTCTCGCTATTTACCGACTCTAGCCCCACCCCCGCCCGTGTATTTGTGTTCAATATCATGTGCATATGTTTGTGAATGAGCACGTGCGCGCCACAGCAAGCATAGACGGCACATGGCGATTGTTGTGAGTTGATTTACTTCTTTCACTGTATGGAGCCTGGGGCTTGATCTCAGGTTTGGTAGGCAGCAAGCACCATTACCTACCGAGCTACTTTGCATGTCCAGCATTAATTATTTAACATCAGCAGGATTTAAATTATCTGTTGTTACATTAAAAAAAACTTTCTCTGTCATCAAAAAAATGTTGGCAGAAGTAACAAACAAAATGTCCGTAAGAACAGCAATCTGAATCACAATTGGTACCCTGTGCTAACAGGTATTTCCAAATCACACTGAAATGCACAATACAGTTGCTGAAGGCACACATGAAACATAAAGCAACAACAACACAAACAAACAAACAACCCCCTCAAACCCAACCGTTTAGTGCAATGTGAAGCCAGTTGTTCAGATGTTGTCTGTGAGCAGTGTGAGTAGGCGTGGCACCCATGAGAAAGGGAACGGAAGGGAAGGGGCTCTGGCATCTGCTTTTCTACCGAGCTCATCATCGCTCCCACAGATGGCAACCTCACACAAAGTTAGCAGGAGACCACGAGCAATTGAGACAAAGCAAGGCCATTTCATAATTTTGCCTAAGTACAAATAAAATACAAGTCACTGTGTGATCTGAACAGTACCATTCTCCCACCTGCCTGCCTGATAGGGGGGAAGCAGGGGAGAGGGGCCGGGGTGGGGGTGGGGGGTCGCTGCTGCTCTACTAACCATAGCTGTAGCAGGTATAGTCTGTCCGCCAGAGAGAAGATGTATTCAGATGTCTCCTCACAGAATTGTCCTCTAAGAAGCTCTTAACACATTCCTTCTGAGCTGCTCCATGAATCACATGGTATGGATATGTGAAGTATTACAAAGAGGAATAAACTAATGTATTCACAGACAGTCATGTCCTTGTGAGAGCCATAACAAAAAGACAGCTAGACAGCCTCCAGACAGTGCTTTGAAGGACAATATTCATAGGTTCTGGCATTTGAACACTTAGCCTCAGGTTGGTAGTGTCGGTGGAGGAGGCCTAGAATATGTAGCCTTGGATTAAAAAGTCTCAAGTGTGTAGAAAGATTAAATATATTCTTAGGAAAATTACACTTATAAAAACAAGGTTATACTAATACACGAATACAATTATAGAACAGTAAGAAAAACTAGAAAATCTGAAAAATATTAAAATTTAATCTACTTAATGATAAAATGTTGCTTCAACTTCATGAGGGAAAACATTATTCAAAAAGTGGTGGCCATAACATAGTGGGAAAAACCTGTCCTTAGATTATTAAGCATTATCAAGAAAATTTTTACAAAATCTTCTTATCTCTTTTACAAAGGCAAATTTACACCTCTTCTTCTGACTTACAACCCACTAAACCTTGGACAGAACAAATTTAAAGATAAAAAGGAAGCCATAAAATACTACAAGAAACTATGGGGAACTTAAAACATCCTGTTATAAAAGGTCTTTATTCCTCTACATAAGATGACTTTAGCTTGTGTCAAGTCGACATAAGCATCTGCAGCACAGAAATGTGTTGCACTGGACCAAAGGCTGAAAAGACTGTATTACACTTACAAAGTGACAGTGAAATATCAAGGAAAGATTTAGTCATCTAATAGAAGACCAACAGAAGTCTCTAAAACTGCCCACGAACATCTGTCAATCTACTATTGATTCATTTAACAATGATTTTCTGTGATTTGTCAGGCACTATTTTAGGGACAAACGAAACAAACCCTCTGCCCTCTAGGAAGCACGAAGTTTGTTTCACATGATTGCAAACGGGTGGGTGCTCGAACAAATGGCTGCCTCCACTAGTAACACAAAATGACTCTCCTAAGCAGACAGCATAGATGAAAAGGTATTTGATAGTGATTTTTTAAAAAGTCGCACAGAAAAAAGTCAAGGCAAAGAGTCACACAGGGCAGGAACCTGGAGGCAGGCAGAAGCAGAAGCTGTGCTGGATGAGACCCGACAGCCTGTGACCATATGTTGGGGGAGGAGGTCCCCCTAGGTCACAGATCTCAGGGAGAGGAATAGGGGGAAAGTGGGAGGGAGGGAGGAATGGGAGGATACAAGTGATGGGATAACAATTGAGTTGTAATCTGAATAAATTAATAAAATTAAAATAAAATAAAAAACAACAAACAAACAAACAAACAAGACAAGAAAATGCCTGGCAGGATTGCCCAGAGGCCAGTCAGTTAGCCTGAGTCCGAACTGCCTCAGCACAGTCAACTCCCCACCTGCAGCTAACAGTGTACTCTTATGCTGGCTAGTGTTTCCTCACCTAGGAATCCTCAATTGACAAAATGCTCTTACCAGACTGGCCAAGCTGCTGACCAAAGTTGTATTTTTGGACCCATAGGGTAGAAGGAAAGAATCACCTCCTAAAACCTGTCCTCTGACCACATGTGTGTGGCGTCACTCAAATGTACTTCCACACCAATGTACACAATCACGGAAGAATACCATTTGCCAATTCCAAACAGGTTGACGGCCCTGTACCTCAGAGGCTAGCTTGGGAGAGGCAAAGAGCAGGGCTTGGTTTCCTGGTCCCAGAATCTGCCCAGGCTCCCTTGGGCCTTCACTCCAGCCCTGGATCCTACACAGCTTCGTGCAGCTCTACCCTTTGCAGACTTGGTGTAATGATTAAAACTGTTTGGGCTGCAGAACTGCCTGGAAGACAAGCCTCTGGACTGCACCTGACTGCATTCACAGGAGGAGAAAGCTAGCCAAGCACCAGCGTTTATCACTCTGCTTCCTAATGGCGGATACAATGTGACCAGGCACCTCCTCCTCTTCCGGCTTCTGTACTGCCCATGCCATGATGGACTGGACCATTGAACTGTAAGACAAAATAAACCCTTTCTCTCTTAACTTGCTTTCATTGCAGTATTTTATTACAGCAATGAGGCAAGTAGCCAAAAGACATAGACTTCACCTTCCTAGGCTGTATTTCAAATGAACGAGCGTCCTTGGAGCCACCCGTCTAGAAAGCTGAAGGACAGATGACTTCAGGTAGAGGGGCCCTTACAGAGTGGGAGAATGGGGTTGTTCAGCCTGCCCCTGTCTCTGTGCCCACCTGGACGTGCTGAAGAATCCTGTGGGCACACCAGTCTCCCAGGTCTGCATACTTGCCGCTCAGCACCTCGTCCTCCTCTCCAAGCTGCTCTACCAGGCTCAGCAGCATCATGGGCACCGCCATGGGCTCTGTGGCCAGGGCCCCTGAGAGCTGAGGCCGGCCTAGCCCAGCCGGGTCCTCCCGCACCCAGTGGACGATCTGATCCATCATCTCCACAGCTTCCTTCTGTGGGGAGACCAGGCAGGGGCTGCAAGCCCTGTCCCCCTGCCCCCACCCTCAGGGACTCAGGACTTAAACTTTCAGTGGAGGAGGGAGAGGTGTGTCCCTTTGTGCACTCCAAGGACACCTGCTTTCCTTACTTTGATACAAGCACAGCCCTCCAGCCAAGCACTAGGGGCCAAGCACACCTACCTTACCCTGCCTGGGGGTGGCTCTTGGGTACAGGCCACTCATAACCAGTTTGGTCATAATCTGGCAAGACAACGAGTCCTGGAGGAGGGAGGTCACCTCTCCCAGTTCTGTTCAGGACAGTGATGATGGTATAAGAGGTAGGGCTGAAGGGAAGGAGACTCAGGGTGGGGGAGAGTCCATATTGAGGATGACGATACAGTGGAAGGTGTTGTCAGAAGCCTCTAGACTGTGGACCCAGGAGCAGGAGCTCATGATTCAGCACATGTCACAGAACACGGAAAGGATGTAGACTTCTGGGTGAAGTTGGCATGGGTGGGACAGAGGACAAGGATGGCAGAGAAGCAGAAGCTGGGAAGCCGAGCCTGGTGCCCGCCTTCAGAAACACCGCAGTGATGCTGGCCTTTAGCACCATTTCCTTGGAGTACAGGAGGGCTCGCTGGTTTCGAGCAACTCTGACATTTGCTTGGGGGAACAGGACATTCATGACTGACAACTGATTTCACCTTGGTTTAGACAGAGGCAGAGGTAGGGATGCCAATGAAGCTAAGCTGACAGAAGTAGGGACAGGGCAGGGGTGGGTCTAAAGCTACTTTAGATAAAGTGCAAATTGTGCCCACTAAAGTATATAAATCTCCAAAGCTTAAGCGGACACTTGTGATATTCTGTCTACAGATACCCATGTCTCTCTTGCAGGGACCTTGGCATATGCTTTTGCATCTGGGGTCCAGCATAAATCGTGTACCCAATAAATGTATATTAAATACAAAAAAGTGAGAAGTAAGGAAGCAGAAGGATATTTCTGGAGTCATGTTATTGTGTGATCAACACTTTGTTTCTCAGAACTTTAGAGCCTTCTGCCCCCACCTCTTGTGTGTTGGGATTACATGTGTGCACCTTCACTGGCTCTATGTTGTTACCCTTTACGGAAATGTGTTTCCAGTGTATGCCTTGGAGGGCAGGGTAGGTAGACAGAGACACAAATTTAGGTAAATGGATCAGGAAACACTGAAGACGGGAAGCTAAAATGTGGTAAGCACCAAAGCAGAAGCCACCCTGTCTAAGAGCCAGTTGTCTCTGCTTGGAGGGCCACGGCAGGCAGTGTGAGGGCAACTTGGGTTAGAAGGAAGAGGGCAGTGCCTACACCAGCCTCTGAAATCACAAGCAGGAACTGCTGAGGAGGAGTCCCATGACATCTCCAAGGCATGCAGGCATTTGAAAGTTCCACTGAAGAGAGAACCAAAAAGGACATCCTTGCTTCATCTGATGCTGTTTGTTTTGCTCTGCAGAAGTGGGTGATGGGAAAGAGAAATGGGACTTCTAGGCCGTGCCCTCCATCCCCTGCCCAACTGCAAGCCTAGGGTTATTTAGCTTGTCCAAATGATCTGTGGTTTTGTCTCATGCTGACTCAAGCTTGCTAAGACCATGCTGGTACACACTTCATAACAAAATAGATGAAATTGTTAGTAACACACAAAACCAGGAAAGCAAATGGCAGGTTCGCTCCTCACAACTGGCTTGCAGCAGAGCTAGCGAAGCTGAGTTTGGGGCAGGGGCACTGGGAAGCAGTTGCTGGTCAGGTAGGTGTTATGCCAGTCCAACACAAATGTATAATAATAGCTAATGGCTGTGCTGGTGGCATCCTAGAGATAAGATGACTAGGTCCTTGCAAGAATGCAGGGAAACAACTTCTCAGGGAGTCATGTTTCTTTATAAAATGTTGTTTTCCACTGCTCTTCCATCCTGGACATTGTCTTCATATCTGAGACACTTGTATCTGAAGGAGTCAGGAAGCGTAGGGGGCTGATCTCGTTTCTGGGCAATGCTCACCGGAGAAAGGGCCAGCCAGCGGCTCCCGGAAGGACTGACCTCCCACTACTGTCCTTTCTCAGCCTTGAAAGGTGGGCATGCTCACAAGTACCTCATTCTCAGGCTCTAATTGAGCAAGTCAAAGTCTGGACTTTGATTTTCATCTCAGACTGAGAGCTGGGGAGCCTGGCCCGAGACAGAGAGAATGCCCCTCCTGTCAAGAGCCAACTCTTGGCTACAGGCAAACCTCCCCCCCCAACCATGGCGCTGCCTGTCCCCTCCAGGCCAGCCATCTCGGCAGATATCAAGCCGGCAGCTGAGCTGAATGGCAGGAGGATGAGTCACCATGCAGAGAGCTGACAAACAAAGCATGGACAGAATGAGTCAGGACAACCTGTGCCACCTAACACACATTTATTGAAATCTACCGGATGCAAGGCACTGTGCTGGATTTGGTAGGGAATTCGACGTGAAGGGCCACCCCTGTCTTCTAAGAGCTCACAATCTAATAGGCTGGGGGAGGCTGACCAAGGGGGAGGAGAAGCCAAGTCCACAAACAGCTGCAGTGCAGGGCTGCTTATGCACCATAAAACAGATAAGAGAATCAGACTGGGGAAGAACAGGAATGCCCACAACGGAATACAAACTACTGTTCCCAGAGATACGAAAGTCGCACTGAGGAGCAAGGTCAAAGATACCATTTCTATTCTTGAAAATAAGTAACCAAACCAACGAGTGTAATGTGAGCTACAGAATGTGAGCACACTAGGAAGAGAGGTGTCGTCAATCCCCTAACCTAGCGGGTTTGCTGGAAATAGAGGAGAACATGCTACAACCAGCTCATCTTCTGAGTCACATGCTGTTCATAGAGAAGATCATGGCTTAAACCCAGAGACTAAAAGGCATAGTTTCCCACCCATCGTAGTGAACAGAGTACAGTGCCATATTTAGACAGGTGTTCATGTCAATCAACTGGGATTTCGGTCAGGAACGCTGGGTGGGTAGAATGTGAGAGAAGCCAGCAATGTGAGTCTTCTCAGGAAGCAATGCAATTGTCAAACGCAACTCGCTTTTGACAAATTTAAAAAGCACAGATGCACTCAAGCTAGCTGAAGACAGAAGGGAGGGCATCTATGCTAGGGACACACGTAGACTGATGAAGGCAGCTGCCAGCAACCCAGACATATACCCAAGTAGCTCTGGGCAGGCCAGCTCCTTGAACTACCCTGTGCCTCCCTCCATGCCTCCAATACTACCCAGAAGCTTCACTTTCTTCTTTTGTATTTCCCAATCGTAAAAGGCTAAGTCCACCTTTTCCACTCAAGTTTGACTACTGCTTCCTGCCTTTGGGTCAGGTGTCAGGTTAGTTTAATTGATGTGGCCCAGAAAAGGGGTGGCAAGTCATGAGGCACACAACAGGGCCACAGCCCTGGACTGCAGGCAGGGCAGGTGTCATGCCACTTCAACCACAAAATCAAGCACACAAAATGTAACATCTTGGGAGAAAGATGCCCACAATGTGATCTGGTCAGGATTATTCTTTAAATTCAAGAGTGAATAGGATACAACTAGTTGATATATTTAATCATAATATAGTCAACGGTAAACAATTGCTTTTCAAAAAAAAATTCAGCAAGCACTCAAAAACTGTACTAAAAGCCACAGAGAATTTCTTTCTTCATATGATAAAGGGATTGATCTCTATACAGTGCTAGAATTCTATGTAATCCAGCTGCTCTCCACTCTCTTGCAAGAACAGTACATATGGTTAGAAAGAAAAGAGCAATGAGGTAGAGATACAAATGCATAGACAAGCACACACTGCAAGAAGCTTGCTGACGCTTGCACTGGACATAGCACTACTCCTAGACGACCCAAGGAAAGCCACCCCTGTATTACCCAAGGCAAATGGGCCACATATTAAAGCATTTGGAGAGAGTGGGGATTTCACCACCACCACCATGTAAAAGCTGATCTGACAATAGGCATGGAAAAGACACTGATTTTTAGTGTTAACTCTAAAAAATGATTTGTCCAAGAGAAAAAAATTATAGAACCCAAACTAGAAAGGAGTACAAAGAGGCAGGAAGGGATGCGAAGAGATGCCATGCCCTAGCTGGGCAGTGAGCACTCTGCTACCTTCCGAGTTAGAGTTATTCTAGACTTCAATAATATCTTTTGTCAACATTGACAAAGGATGAGGGAATGAGCAAGAAATGGCATTCCTTCAAAGTAAAGGTGCCAGATTTGCACCCTTGGAGATGTCACCATCCCTTACTCAATGATAACTATACAGAACATGTCCTAACAACTCACAATGAGAAAAGTAATCAGAGGAAGAAGTGGGCTCCGAGCAGTTCACAAGAAACCACCAGAACTGAGCCCACAGAGCAATAGGAACTGCTGTGTAGCAACTGTTATTGGCTTTGTTCCAGCATGGAGAAGGCTTACAGGGCCACTGTGGTGGTCTGGGGGCACTAGAGAGGCCCTTCTGACCAAGAGCATAGAGGTCATGGTCTGCCAGACCTTGCTTTGCAAAGTGGGGCTAGAAGCCTTTTCAGGCTATGCTCCCCAGAGAGCCCAACCTCCCTCACTAGGCTGCCATAAGGGCCCATTTTTCTGACCCTCCAACATCCCTCAGGGCACAACCGGAAACTCAGGTCACAGCCCTGGTGTGGTTTTCTTCCTCACCTGCTGTTTTTCCTGAGAAGGGTTACCTGCAGCAGCAGCCTGACTGCAAGGTGACCAGTTTCAATTCATGTGCCACATGGACTGTCAGTTGGCTTCCTGCCCTCTGATCTTGCTTTATTGCCCCATTGGGCATGATTACTCCAAGTCCTGGACCAGACCTGGTGCAACCAGCTTCTGTGGCATGGCAGGCCTATTTCTCTCCGGGCCTATGCCGTCATCCCTCTGAGACTTGGCTGGAGGAAGTGAGACCAGACCACATAGGTACATTTCTCATTCATAGTTGCCCAAAATAGAAGCCATACAACTGATCTCTCTCATTCCGGAGTTACGCGCTGGGAGGAAGGCAGAGGTCATATAATATCGCCAGTCAGGCGAGTCTTCTGTGTCTGAGAGGTTTCTTAGGTGGAGCTGCTGTTCAGTCACTGAATCCAAAATAGTCAAGGCTCTTGACAGCTTGAAGGATGGCTGGCTGCTGCCAGACCACATCTGGACCATTCTGTTGGTCTAAGTGAAGCCGAGCCGGGTTGCTGGTGGCTGGGGCTATACTGATGAGCAGTCACAAGAGTGCTCTGAGCAATATGTGACAGACATGTCTCTAGTGCACCTCAGTGACCAGGCCGTATAGCCAAGTGCTGCCCCCCCCCCCAAGAGCTACAGGGTCTGCATCTTGGAGGAGGCTTGGCCCGCTTCTCTGGCCCAATCCCATTCAATCTGCTCACTGATACGTTAACTTGCTTGGTGGGCAGGGCATTTAACTTTTCTTTTGTAAGTAAATTCTCAAAGAAAATGTCATCATATGTAAGCACTAAAGCAATGAAACTCACATGTTAACAGACAAAAAATAATTCAAGGATATGTAAAAAATCCGAAGCCTGCACAACAAAAATGTAATAAAACTACTAAAAAAAAGTGATAAAAATTGGAAAATAACATCACAATTGATATAGAAAGAACTACTATATTAAGTTAATATATCCAAAGGTAACTTGATAAGTAGTCAAAGGAGATGAACAAATAATTCACATGCAAGAAAACAGAAATACTGCTGAAATCATTGCATGGAGGATGGGACCTTCACTGAGTACACACACCTCCTCCCCAAGCAGTGTTCATATGGGAACCTTAAGAGATAGGGACTGCGACTACTCTCCACTTCAAAACAGCCAGCGGAAGGCTGGAGAAGGACCAGTTATGTCTGCTAGCACGTGAGGAGCTTCCAAGAAGGTAAAGGACTCACTTTACCTTTAAGTCCTGAAGCTCTTCTCATTTTCTTTTGAACAAAACCATACTATGTGAGGACAAACCCCAACTGGATTGAATTGGCTTAATAAAATGAGAGACAGAATATGTTTCTCTCCAGCCCAGGAAGTGTTACTAGGAATATGACCCAGGAGTGATATTTGAAAAGGGAAAAAAAAAAAAAAAAAAAAAAAAGCCTTTTTAAAGGCCATCTGAAAAAGCACCACTTTTGTGGTTATGTATAATACAGTACTGATTTTAAAACAAGACATGTAAAGTAATGGTTTTAATGTTATATTACTATGTACCTATGGCTTGGGAGGAAGCTTTTGGTGAGAGCCTTATCCAGGGATTGTCATAGTGCTACCATAGCTCAGAGAGAGGTGACCAATGACTCAAATAGGTTCCCGTGTTGGTGAGGTCAAAAATGTACATCAAGAGTTAGAAACAAACAGAGTGTGGTGAAAGAGGAGTATTCTCTAAATTAATATATTATTTCATATAATGTAATTTAAAATATGTATTACTAAATTAATAAATTAATTCTTATGGCATTTGAACATTCTATTTACATCCCTAAAATTTTATCAATTCAAGTAGGCGAAAACCTTGGGTCAATTTCCTTTCAAGAAAGGTGCATATTGATGCCACTGAACAGTGCTGCTCCCCTCTGCACTCCCAGCTTTCTCATTTTGCATGTAAAGACTAAAATACCTTGATGGCACTTTCTGCCAGGAAAAGTAGCCAAGCTGTGTTCAAATGGTAAAAGTTACACTAAATAGGTGTAATGGGAAAAATTGACATTTATAAATTGCTGGTGGCAGTAGAAATCATTTCAGCCTTTCACACAATAGGTAAGAACTACAAAGCTGTTCATTTCCTTTGACTGGGCCATGGCCTCTGTAGACCCTTGCTATGGGCCCCAGGGCAGCGTTTACTCGCGATGGGAGGGCTGGTGCTTCTGCAGCGCTGAGCGCCTCTTGAACACGCGGCCACACTCACTGCACTCACAGCTCCCGGCCCCACTGTGGATCCGACGGTGGCGGCTCAGGCCTGAGCTCCTCCGGAAGGCCTTGCCACACTTGTCGCACTCATAGGGTTTCAGCCCGCTGTGGATGCGTCGATGCTTGATGAGGTCAGAGGGCCCTCGGAAAGCCTTGCTGCACTCTCCGCATGCATAAGGCCTCTCGCCGCTGTGGATGCGTGCGTGCTCCAGCAGGCTAGAGCTCTGGCGGAAGGCCTTGCCACACTGGCCGCACTCATAGGGCTTCTCGCCGGTGTGGATCCTCCGGTGCTTGGTGAGCTCTGAACTCCTCCGGAACAGCTTGCCGCAGTGAGGACAGCCATAGGGTTTGGCGCCGCTGTGGATGCGCTGGTGCTCTGCCAGGCCGTTGACACCACGGAAGGACTTGCCGCAGTCGTCGCAGTCGAAGGGAAGCTGGCCTGTGTGCATCCTCTGGTGCTTGAGAAGTTCCTGGCGGTCCAGGAAATCCCTGCTGCACGCCTTGCACGCAAAGGGCTTTTCCGAAGTGTGAAGCTTCTGATGTCGAAAGAGGTGGGTGTTGGCTTGGAAGGACTGCCCACACTCCTCACACTCAAAGGGCCTCTCTCTGCTGTGCACCCTCAGGTGCTGACTAAGGCCTGCATTCTTCTTAAACCTTTTCCCGCATTCCTCACACTCAAAGGGCTTCGCCTCCCTCTCCATTTGCTCCCGCTTTTCCAAGGCATCTTCCAGAGCCCCACTGGGGCCAGGCCGGGGCTCAGTAGCCACAGCTGCGTGGCTTCTCCTGTGCTCATTAAACTCTGACAGCCCCCTGAAGACCTTCCTGCAATCGCCACACTCCCAGCCCTTCTCCTCGCTGTGAACCCTCTGGTGCTGGACAAGGAGGACTTTAAGGCGGAAGGTGTCCCCGCACTCTTTACATGCAAAATGGTGTTCTATGGGCGTATTCTGTGGGCTCCCTCCCCTTCCCCCAGAGTCCCCATTCTGTTTGACCTCAGCGCTGGGGTCATTGGCCCTCGGGGAACTCGTGGACGCCATCTCTTGCAGTTGGTCTTCGTCACCCATCTTCTGGTGGGAAGTCACAGAGGTGCTTTCTACAACGAGAAGATAAGTGAACCACAACAGTCTCCAGAGGGCTCAGGAAAAAGCACCCTCTCCGCTGCTAATAACACTCTCTCCCGCAACTGCTGAGCACCAGGAAGGACCTGGAAGCCATCAGAAGGAAAGGTAGGAGAGTTCTGACAGCAGTGTGATGAGACCTTTGCTTCTAGTAAGGGGAGAGTCACAGCCTATCCCCAGAGCTGGGCTCTCAAACCCTAACCCTAACCCTAACCCAAACCCCAACCCTAACCCCACTAGCTTAGCTGGTCTTCCTGCGTCTAACTTCAACTCTGAGTCTAGCAGCCAAAACTTGCTCATGCTTCTCGGTTCATTTATGCTCACCAGGGTGCTTAGTGTGCTCCGTGCTGAGGGATGGGTCTCATACCAATAGAGCGTGTCCGTGTGAACTCCTGTTAATGGAAGAAGGCAGCTACTGATGATATCAGTATGGAGGGACGTGGGGAACTGTCAAGGGAGATCCCATCCAAATCTGCTGGGCTGTTACAACCTTGTTATAGAAGTGATTTATGCAATTCAAATGCACTTCTCAAGGGCTAGCTTCTTCTGGACCCCTTTACCAGAGGCTGTAGAAACAAAGCAGGCGAATTGTGGCCACATAGCTTTACCCCATTGTCCACTCCCCAGTACCCCTCCACGGAACACCAGACCTCTACAAGTCTCCAACTAAACTCTCAGAACTTCCTTCTTTTAAAAATTTGCCACCCCATGCAAACACCTGATGGATAAACAACTCTCAACAATGACCCCCATTTAACTGGCCATATGATTGGGATGCACACTCGTGCACACACAAAATATACTGTTTTATATATAGTATATATACATTTTTATATATGATATATTGCACATATATTTGTATATATTGGCATAATATGTCATCTCAGCCTGATGGTTAAAAGCAAGTATAGCATCTATTCTGATCAATTTAATGTCTGACATGTTCTTTATCTAAAGACAATATATTAAATTTGAAAACTACTCAATAAGGAATGGCAAAATGAGGTTGTATGAGGGTGGCCATGTAGCCCCTCCTACACTTTCAGTAGACGATGAGTTTGGAGAAGTTCTGGAAGCATCCTTACCAATGGAAGTCACAGCCCTGGGAAACACCAGTGCCTGCTGCTCCGGGCTCAGGCTCAGACTCAGCCCCTCCTGCTGTTGGGGTGCCACAGTACAATATCAAATGACACCAAATCCTGAAAGAAATCATAGTGATAGTCACTCTTTGTACCTACTGTGCAATGAGGTCAGGTGGCACCAGTGATGCCAGGGGCAAGAGATTAGGACCTGAAGCAGTCACGTCTGTGTATGTTGCTAACGTGGAGCTCTAACCACAGTCCCAAGGAGTCCTAGAAAGAAAACATGATGGTGCACAAGGAGACCTGGCCTGTCTGGCCTGAGACTCCCACTGTCTTCCCAGAGGACACAGACTCAGCTCTCTTACGTATACAAAGGGTATCATAAACACAGTGGGCAGCCTGTGGGAGAGAAGCAGAGGACTGGAAAGCAGCAGCAGCTGGGGGTTCATACCTTGCTGCATGTCATGCTGCGCTAGAGGCAGAGGCTGAGGCCAAAATCAGGGAGCAAGGCAACAGGGAAGCACAGCTCACCTGGGCCTCCAGCATCTCAAGAGGGACTGCCAGGACCTGCTTTCCTGGGGCTCCGTCTTGGGGAAGGGCAAGACCTTGGGGAGCAGGTGGAGCTAAGGAAAGTGAAAAAAGCTGTGAGTGACAACAGCCCTGTTCCTTGGTCTCCTGGGATGACATTAGTGACTTCCTATTCCCTAGCTTGAAATCTATTACAGAGTCTTCTCTCCAAGGCTGGCTGAATGGCAAGGCAGAGCATGTGTATGCCTGAGAAAACATATCGGAAACAGTAGGAAAGTAGGCTGGAAATGAATTAATATAGGTAGACTAGAGGGAGGCAAGATAAAACAAACAAATGTTAGCCCAGGGAGAGTCAGAGACAGCTACAGAGAGCTGCTGGCAGGAAGCCTAGCTGCTGGAGATTGGCTGGCGATACGGTCCCCTTAAAAGTAAGGTCCATTGTCATACTACAGAGTGAGGAAGGACACTAAAGAGAGTACCAGAAGAAATAGAACTTTTTTATGGATACCTAAAACTGATGGGGCCACACAACCCGGACTTCCTCATCAGTGGTGGGACCTTTAAAAGCACACCCTACTATGCCAAGTCACTGGGTGAGAGGCATGAGGAACCCTCTTGTATGTTATCCAACAAAATGAAAGGTTGGAAAAACAGCTGGAGAAAAATACTTCTAAGAAAAGATCTTCAAATACTGTACTGATAAAGAAAAGATCTGAAGCGTGTATGTGTGTGTGTGTGTATGTGTGTGTGTGTGTGCGTGTGTGTGTGCGTGTGTGTGTGTGTGTGTGTGCATGTGTGTGTATGTGTGTGTATGCGTGTGTGTGTGTGCGCGCGTGTGTGTGTATGTGTGCGCGCGTGTGTGTATGTGTGTGTGTGTTACCTTTTCCTCCATATTGCCAAGCCAGTGAGCTATTTTTAGCTCTTGCCACAGATGTCTGTGCATTACAGGCCTCCCACTTCAGTGAGTTCAAAGAAATAGTTCATGTTCTGATGTCAACTCAATTCAACTCATAATAAAGTGCAAGGAAGCATTTTAGTACAGCCCAAGGACTACAAAAACCCGGGCACTGCACAAAGACTTAAATATACTATCTTAGAAGAGTGAGTCATGTATGGCCATGATGGAGTAACAAGGAACAGGGTTAACATCCACAAATAAGTTGTAAACCTATGCTCAACAATAATTTTAGAAGCACAGGACCAGAGAAAGCAAGGAGGCGAGTCGTGTTATGGATCCAGATTGAGAGTGTAGGAGGGGTGAAACCAAATGAGCCTCATCAGAAGCTTCTCAGGCTAGCATTTAGGGTGCTAGGGACAGATGGAGGTTCAGAGAAGATTTCAGAAAGCACTGTTCTATGTAGGAAAAAGAAGTGAAAAAAAGATATGCCTAAGGCTTCCCTCGAATCTTTTCTGACTCCAAGCATTGAATGAAACTCCCCCGACTGTAAGATGAACAGTTCCCAGGACACACAAAGGTAGGGAGATGTTCAAGGTCTGATCAGCTCATATAGGGTCCTTATATAACCCCCATACAGGGTCCCCCCGAACATGCAGAAGCTAATACAAAAGGAACATGACTCAACAGTATATCCTTACAGCCTAAACTACAAAAGATCTGCTCTAAAAATTAGATTATAGGCTCCAAAGACATCAAACTGTCCTAAAAATAACTTCTAGTAACCCCCAAAGTCTAGACACTTAAGGAAATAAATTTATTTTTAATTTATAAATAAAAACAAATAACTTCAGTGGGTGTAATTAGCTACTACAACAAATAGTTAAAACATGAAGACATAGCAATAGAGGCTATTTAAAATGAAGCCATAGAGAGAGCCAACATCAAAATTAAATTTCTGAAAATGATAAAGGGGAAAATTTGAAGGTAAATGGAGGAAAATGATGCAAAAGAAAGAAAACAGTAAGTAGTATAATAAAAGAATTTTATAGTCAGAAAAAATCCATCAAAAATGAAGGATAAATGACTATTTTTGACAAAGACAACATTTAGACAATCTACCATTAGCAGCTCTGTACCCATAAAATATACCAAAAGAAATGTTCAGGTGGAAAGAAATGCAATCAGACTTAGAGCATAAAGAACATCAGAGATTAATCCCCCTCAAGAACAGTCATAGGGGAGGGGAAGAATGGGAAAATGGGGGGGGGGCAGGAATGGGAGGATACAAGGGATGGGATAAACATTGAGATGTAACAAGAATAAAAAAAAAAAAAAAAGAACATCAGAGATGTAAAAGCAAGGGGAGACGTAACACTTTCATCTTCCGCATTTCAAAATCTTTAAAATTTAGCTAACTTTTTCAAGAAAAAGCAGTAGCTAAGCATATAAGCATGAGCTTTTTATCAAGCTCCCCAAGACTCTGCTGAATACTAATACTCAAAAGAGGAAAAGGAAGGGAACAAGAAGAGATGGGACACATGGAATTAAATAGTAGGATGGCAAACTTAAACTCTGCCATGCAGATACTAAGTTAAATACAAATGGAGTAACACTTCAATCAGAAGGTGGAGATTGTAGATTGTATTTCAAAAGAAGACTACGTAAAACAGTGCTAAGAACACAGACATGTTAAATGGTATACTGTAACCAGTAGGAAGAGTCTAATCTCAAAATACTGAAAAAAAAATAGGTAAGAGTTCTTAAGTTTCTAGTGAAAGGTCCTAGAACTCAAAGCAAGAACAAAACTTGAAGGTTTCAAAATCCAAAGCAACAGGTGCCCAGACTAGGACAACATTCTTCATAGAAGAAACAGGTAGGGATAACACTTGATTGAAAACTCTAAGAGGAGAAAGAAAGGGGAGAAAACAAATACACATATAGTCATATTTCCATAGAAACAAGGAAACGCAGAGAGTGACTGGTAGCTAAAATAATAATAATCGTATAGCTACACAAGGAGAGAGACAAGATGTGGAAAGATCTGTTTCAGTTTCTTTAATGTGTGGAGTTTTAGACACCAAGCTGAATTTCATTAGTATCAGAAAGGACCAATTTGAGATAGCCTTTGGTAGGCAAACCTGGGATAAGACAGATGCTCAGCACACCAGAGAACAGGGCTGAGACCAGGGAAACAGCAGGAGAATGGCTTTTGAGGTCAGGAAAAAAGACCAGTATTTCGTGGGATACCCACCCATATGTGGAAAAAGGGGGGACGGACCAATGGGAATCTATAAGCAGCCTGTGGAGGGGGTGAGCAGAAAATCTAAGTTCAGAGTTCTTGGACCCCATGTAAAGGTATGGGTGGGAGGCCTAATGGGACCCCAAAGTCCTTGCAAGCCCTCCTATCCATTTTTAGCTGACTGCCTAGCAAAAGTGCTTCTCTTTGTCCCAGTGTCATGAAAGCAGGGTTCCTCTGGCTTAATGGATTCTTGCTGGTATGCATCCAATGTCTAGTTTGATTTTAGTTTCGTATATAAACACAATGAATTACTCATAAATTTATTACATACTTTTTAAAAAAAACAATTCATCTCAGCCAGGTGTGGTGGTGCACACCTGTAATCCCAGCACTTGGGAGGCAGAGGCAGGCGGATCTCTGTGGTTTCTAGCCTGGTCTACAGAGTGAGTCCAGGACAGCCAGGGTTACACAGAGAAACGCTGTCTCAAAAAACCAAACAAACCAAAAACCAAAACCAAGCCAAACCCCCGCCACCAACAGGAAACCAATTCACTTCCATTTAACACTGATGTTATAGCAAATGCAACGGAGACGGGGACATTACATCCCGCACACACTCCTGGAAAAGGAGGGCCTACTACAAACCGTGTCTTGCTTTCAAGAGAGTAATAAGTTTTGGCCTAGCACAAACTGCATATCCTACCCGTCCCCTTTCCCAAATCACTCCATCCAGACACACTGACCTTCATGCAGATACGCAGATGCCAAGGCTGTGGCCCTCAAAGCCTGTGAACCTGCCATCTCTTATCACAGGAGGTTCCTTCTCATAATTCAGGCCTTAAGTCAAATGTCACTTCCTTAGAACCTCTTTATTCTCCAGCCCTGGCAGTTTCCTCCAAACATTTTCACTAGTGATAAAGTCTCCTTTGAAGTTGCTTGGTTTTCTCAGGAAAAAAAAATTGATCCAACAGGAAAGGGCCCTCCTCTCCCTTGCTTACCCCTACATTCCTGGTATCTGTAGCAGATCCTGGCACCGTGGAGGGCATGGTGCATCGTGGAGCTGAATCAATGTGAGCCAGGGTGCTATGGTAAGTGGAGTAAGCCTCCTCTTATGGAGCACATGGGATTAATATTTAGAGCTTATGTCTCCTGTCGCAGAATTTCACCATCACAACTAGGACTGATTGTTGTCACCACCATTTTCCAGAAACTAAAGAGCATACAACCCTATGTGCCTAGGCCAGAACCAGAAGATCAGCTGATAGTGACCACTGGACAGGCTCCATGGAGTGGCTATACAGTACATTTGGTAGCTACCTTCAAATCATACCACCAACATGCCATTTCAGAGCCTCACTGCATAAATACAGCACCCCCCCCACACACACTGAACTGTTTCTTCTTAAGTGGTATGATTAACTGGTAAACTCTTGGTACAACCCCAAAAGATTTGATAATTATCCTTCCTATATAGCAATAGGAGTGGCCTTTCCTGTACTAGTTCACCCCAGGGATTTGGCTTGAGAGCACTTTGGTCCTGGCGGCTATGTGATGGCCACTCACAGTAACAGAGCATTTGAATACTCAGAGATAATTTACAAGGTACTCATGAAAGTGAGAAGGGAAAAGTGGGCCCTGCTTTCACAAAAGGAAGCTTAACTCTGCCCAATTAGCTACATAGAGCAGGTAAAATCTTACCCTAATATACGGAAAATCATTTAAAAATAGTAACACACATTAATCCCTACTGTGCCTAAAAAGAAAACTATCATTGATCCTAAAGATAATTGAATTACTTAATCTCTGTGTTAGCATGCTGGAATTAATCTAGAAAAGAAGCTGGATGCTGTGACAACAGTGACAATTGTAGGTGTCCATTGCCTTCCGAAATGGCTCTTTGGAGCTCAAGATCAAGGTCAAAGCAATTCCATATAGAATATGAAAGTCATTGCCGTATGCCCAGTGGACAGAGAGGGTAAAGCTAACCTTGAACATAAGTCACTTTCATTCAGGACAGAAAAGCATAGGCTCAATCTTAAAGAATTCCCCACAGTATACTAGTATCTGAAACTAGGAAAGAAAGCTGAGCGAGCACTGCAGGAAAACACACCACCGACTTTTAAGGCAAACAACACTGTCTTTCTCTACATGGGAAACAAAGGCCAGGACTACCCATACCCAGAGCACGAAGGCTTTGTCAAGGTTAACTGCAAATTTCGTATGGGGTCTAGCCAATTCCATGGATGCAGCAGCTGTTTAATAAGCATGTGCTGCAAGATATATGGTCAGCAATCTTGTCAGTGTCAATTGCAGGGTCAGGCAAGTGTGAATTCTAAACCACCAAAGCTCATGTGCCAAGCAAATCTTCCTGCTTCAGAGCAATGTGTAAAATTTTTTTAAAAATGTATTAATGTATAGTCATTGATACTTCCTAAGTGTTTACTATGCATAGGTTCAGCCTGAGTGTCCATCAGACAGATAAATAATAGTTCACCCAATAGTTTTATTTATCCACAATGTAAGTTTTAATGAAGCAACTTACTTGAATTTACTGCATAGGATATATTATAAACACGAATATAATATTTTTCTTTTTTACCCAAAATAACAGGAATTGAGAATTTATCATAAAACTGGTGAATAATTTGATGTCTTTTATACTTCCCTGGATAGGTATTATTTTTCTGTGACAGAAGAGGCAGCAATGCCACTTAAATAAAACCCATCTGGACGTTTCCAGAAGCTTCTAAGGGTATTCCACACGTCTACACTGCCCCAAGTATGCAGTACGAATGTCTTCAGGACATGTGCTGGTTTAGGTTTTTTCATCAAGTTGACACAAACCTAGAATCGCCTAAGAAGAGGGACCCTTAATTGAACAGTTGCCTCAATCAAAGTGTCCTGTGGCCATGTTTAGGGGAGACTTTCGTGGTTGATGGTTGATGTTGGAGGGGACCATCCTTCATCAGGAGGGCCTGAGCTGTATAAAAATGTAGTTAAGCAGCGAAGTGGAGTAAGTCAGTATGTCGTGCTGCTCCACGGTTCCTGCCCCAGCTTCGCTCAGTGATGGACCACGACCCGGAAGTGTAAGCCCATAAAGCCTTTCCTACCTTAGCTGCTCTGGATCACACTAGCAGAAAACCACCCTAGAGCAGACCACAAGCTTCTGCTGTTCAGTTGTCTTTAGGGCCAGGACAAATGCGCTTTAAGGTTATGAACACTCGAAAGACACCTAATCACAATGGGTGCCTTCAGCACCCTCTCCCACACGGTGATCCCCTGGTGGCCCCATTTTCCTTGCCAGCCAGTGTCTAAAATTGCCAGAATTGTTTCTAGGCAGGTAGTTTAGCCGCCGTAGTATATATGAGCTCCCAGAGCCCAAATGTTTCTTCATTATCTTGCATTCTACCCGTGGTTCTTCAGCAGCACAGCCTGCCTTCACCATCAGCAGAAACATTCTGCAAACACATAGACTTACCTAAAAGAGACACACAGGGATGACTCATCTCGATTTAGAACAGTGCCAAGAGATTAGTCCAGTAGGGATGGTCTCACCTGTTGGATAGAAATAAGTCTGGTGAACAGAAGCAGGCTCATGTGTGCACCGTCCAGGAACCTGTCCTTTTGGTACTGAGTGCCCGAGGGCAGGACAAGCTGTGTAACTGAACTGGTACTGCCAAGGTCTGGGTGTGCCTCCGTGAGTCCAGGACGCAAGTACTGAGTGGGCCCCAGGGCTACAGGTGCTCCTGGCCTTTATGTTTCCAAATGCAGCTGTCAGGCTAGCAGGTGGGCAAGAGGCCCACAGGCTCATCTTGTACTGTGAAATCTGGCTGCCACTCAAAAGCCCAGACTCCTAAAATGCCGAAAGGGATGGCTGTCTTACTGGGAAAGTCTATTTCTCTTGGAATATTTGTGCCTGTGTATATCTTTTTCCGTATGTGTGGGTGGGAGGACATGTGTTTTCTGTCTCACTTTGCCTGGGCACCTGTCTCTGTTGACGTTTCCTTCTTTATTGTATCCTATAAAAAGCCAGCAGGTAGACCAGAAGGGTATCATGAGTGTTTACTTTGTTTAATTGAGGAAAGGTTTATGTCCCCATTTCTTCAAGAATATGCATTGTTATCTTTCTAAAAATTAAAATAAATTCTTAGTTTAGAATCCTTGAGGTGACACCATCTACATAGAAGTGTCTCTAAACTGGGGTTATAGTGAGACACTACACAGCTTCCTCAGGCCATTCAAAGAGCCCAGATTGTTTGGGACGGGCTAGATCAGTGTGATAGAAACCAGGCTGATGGTTAAGTGACAGTTCTAGTGGGAGAGCCGCACATCTGGGTGGGTGTCACAGAACTGGTATCTTTCAACATGTCGACATTGGCCTGTCTAGAATTTGGAAGTTCCCTCCTGTCTCATCTTAGACAGCTTTCTCACCAAGGGCTTTCTTTTGTGGCTGTGCTGGTGGTCACACTTCTGAGGATTCACACTATGTAGTAGATTTTTTTTCTAAGGGGTCTATCACTAACAGAAGGCTAGAAACCACTGCTCCATGGGATTCTAAACACAGATTCAGGACCTCTTCGGGGCAATGGACCAGACTGTCAGACACTGTGAATCTTGTTTCCAAAGCAAGGCCCAATGGGAGAATGGCTAAGGAAAGTCCTCCTACCTAGCAGAGGTACTATTATTCCACGCGTCCCATCTGAATTTTTCTTCTAAAGGAAAATGTAGGAACTGAGGTTTAAGAGGAAAGGCTCCAGTGACTAAAGAGACTTGAGGGAGCTGCCTGACGGATTGCAAGGCAAGTTAGAGGGTGTCAGCTGGCACGGGGTGAGACCTCTGGGAAGAGGGCCAGGAGTGTGTGTGTGGGGGGGGGGGTAGCACTGAAAAGGACCATGGGCTTTGGACGGCGGGCAAGTGGGAGTATGCGTGTGTGTAAACAGATATGGAATTAATCACCCACGTACGGATTGGAGGAACCAGCAAGGGAGTTGAGAAGAAGGGAGCAGTGGAGCGCTGCCCAGAAACGCGCTTCTCAGGCGGGCCACAGCAGAAGCTCTCTTCATCCCTTCTGGGCTCCTAAATCTTTGCCTTAAGCAGTGTACCTGCTCCCATGCAACCATCACGCAAATGGAAAGGTTGATCTCCCTTCTTTAGGGTCCTAGAGGTGCAACCCCTCCCCCATTCTGGGGAAAAGTCCCTCCAGCAGTCCGCCAACCCCGGCCTCCATGTTGCTAGAGGCTGTGTGTGTGAGTCCACCTCCAGCTCGGCTTCCCAATCCTTTGCATCCTCCAAACAGCAGCACAGGCCTCAACACTCCAAGATTCCCGCCTTTGACTGCTGCCCCAGCCCTGCAGAAGGCCTCGGGGCCTCGCTACCCCTCCCCGTCATCCCACCCCAAACCTGTCCCCTTCAGCCCCTGGCTTGCTCCAAGACCTAGTATCTCCCTATTCTGTGAAATGCCCCCTGCCCCGCATATTCTCCCGCGGTCCACTCCCTCTCCCAGGCCCCCTAGTACAGCCTCCCGCCGCCCGGCATGCTCCCTCTGGGCACAAATCCTTGCTTGCGCGCACATCTCTCAGACCACTCGAGCTACACATCCATCCTCTGCAAGCTCACCCGGCGCCTGACGCTGGGCCCTCGTAGAAGCTAAGCTGGTGCGGCGCTAGCAGGCCCGGCGTGGCAGGAAGCGCCACGGAGCAACCAGCGCCTGGCGGAGCCCTGCAGCCCAAGCGGCGTTTCCGGAGCCGGGGGCGCCGCCTGGGGTACTGAGACCAAGCTCCGCCCCGGCTCAGTCCCGCCCGGCTTGTCGTCTTTGATTGGCCTGAAAGGCGGTGGGACAGAATGGGCGTGTCTAGAACGGTGTGAGGGGAGGAGGTGGGATATGTGAGACCAGGGAGGCAAAACTCATGGACCCTGAGTGGTGAGTTCGGAATGAATGTAAAAACAAATGATAAATGGATTAGTGGGGGCGGGGGGGAGATAATGAAATTGGCAAGGCTAAGACCTTCAGAATGATGGTAGGGCTGGGAGAGGGCACTCAGGAAAAGGGTGCAGGGGTCGGAGTTCCTCATAAAGTCATGTGAGTCCTCGGTGTGCCACACAGCAAGAATACAACCATGAACAAAACTTGACCCTCACGCCGATCCTAAGAACCACACATTAGGTACCTAAGAGCTTCTGTGAGAGTATTGTATGTGTATTTGGGGGGACACACAATAAATAAATAGTAACCTAAATTTCAGAATAGCAGTCTATACTGTGAATCCTCAAACAAGTGTCTTGGTTCAGAGGTGCTGCAAGCAGTTGCCAGTTCAAGATGACCTTTTTTGTTTTTTTTTTCTCAACTTCGTGGCTCTGCATTTGTTCATCCTTGGCAGCACAAGCAACTGCTTTCTTAACGATACTGGTTTCCCAAGGAAGCCACTAATAAACAAAGATCAATACAAAACTCCTTAGAAGAGTGATGACAACTTGACGCAGCATTCATCTGGGTGGTGTTTGGAGTGACCAGGAGGGGTGTGTGTGCGTGCTTCTGTAAAACTGCAGCATCTTTGGACAAAAGTAACAGCGACGGTAAATACTCTGTCATCCAGATAATCTTGGTGTATCCGCTATAAGAAAGAAAAGTCAGGTGCTGGACAGATAGCTCAGCCTGTAGAGTGCTTGTCTAGCAAACATGAGGACCTGAGTTCACTTCCCAGACCCCATGTTAATAATGGGTGAAACACCTTGTGCGTGTAATCTCAGTACTGGAGATGTGGATATAAATGGATGGCTGGAGCTGGAGCTGGAGTTGGAACTGGAGCTGGAGTTGGAGCTGGAGCTGGAGTTGGAGCTGGAGCTGGAGTTGGAGCTGGAGCTGGAGTTGGAACTGGAGCTGGAGCTGGAGCTGGAGTTGGAGCTGGAGCTGGAGTTGGAACTGGAGTTGGAGTTGGAGCTGGAGCTGGAGCTGGAGCTGGAGCTGGAGCTGGAGTTGGAACTGGAGTTGGAGCTGGAGCTGGAGCTGAAGCTGGAGCTGGAGCTGGAGCTGGAGCTGGCCAGCCAGTCTAGCCTGCTTGATGAGCTCCAGGGCCATGACAGATCCTGCTCAAAAAACCAAGGGACGGCACCTGCTGTTCTCCTTTGACCTCCACAAGCACACACATGCATATGCATGTGCATACACTGGAACACACAAATATACACATACACAAATGCACACACACAAAGGGAGTTCTGGAGTGCAGGGAGGAAAGGAAAAGAGGTACTAGAAGTCTGATGTTGAGTGGATTCTACCCTTTCCCTCTTTCATTTTATTCATAAGTATTTAACTAATTTTAGCAATAATGAACATAATCTACTTTCTATTTTTGCAACAGTTTTGTCCATTACATAACATTTTAATTTTCTGTCTATATTTTACTATGAAAAATTTGCAACAGACTGAATACTAGAAAGCTGATACCTATGTAACAACCCTTAATCCTCTTAATCCATTGTGCTGTATTTGGTTGTATTTATTTTACTGATGTGTTTCAAAATAAGGTGCAATTAGTGCACTTTACTTCATCAAGTATAACATTAGCTAGAGATCAACTTTTTATTTTACTGTCGCTTTATCTTTTTGAGGCAAAATTTGCATTCAGTGAAATGTACAAATCCATATGGTAAGTTTTGACAAATACTTTTCCTAAACCCCCTATCTAGACAGAAACCATTATGAGAAGTCTGGAAATTTCCCATGCATCCCATTCCAGCTCATTTCCAGCACAATTCTACAGGGGAAGCCACTATTCTAAATTGTCTCACCTTAGACAGCCTATTTGAGTCATTATTATTGCATGTGAATGGAATCAGATAGTATGTACTATTTTCTTCTATTTTTGTCTGAAATTTTTCCTTTACTCTGGTATTTTTGAGTTTCCTCTATATTGTTGAAATATGTTCCATTTCCTTTCATTGCTGAGTCATTTTTTCATTAAATGGCTAGTTGATTCATTCACTACCTTATGATACGGGCTATTTCCAATTTGAGTTGTTATTTACTATATAAATAGTTATATATGTTTTTGAGTGAACATATGATTTCATTTCTTTAAGTAAAAACCTGGGAGGGAGAATTTGCCATGTCATAGAGTAGTTGTATGTGTTATTAGCAAGTGCCAGAATGTTTTTCAAAGTGGATATGCAGTTGAGACTCCTACCAGGAATGTGTGAGTTCATTTTCTTTCTCATCCTCATCAACATTTGGGTTGCAAACCTTTCTTTTTATCCATTCAAGTGGGTGGGAAGTGATTTCTGTGATCATTTCCTTGATGACTAATTACATTAAATAGGTTTTTATGTTTGAAGTGCTCATTTCTGTACCTTCCTTTGTAATGTGCTTGCTCAAATCATTTCCTCAACTTTACACAGCTGTCTTTTTTTTTCTTTTTTGCACACACATATATTCACCACCCCACCTCTCTCTCTCTCTCTCTCTCTCTCTCTCTGTCGTCTCTCTCCTCTCGTCTCTCTCTCTGTCTCTCTCTGTCTCTCTCTCTCTCTCTCTCTCTCTCTTTCTCTCTCTGTCCCTTTCTCTGTCTGTCTGTCTGTCTCTTTCTCTCTCTCTGTCTCTGTCTCTCTCTCTCTCTTCCCCCCTCTTTTTCTCTTTCTCCCTCCTCCTTTCCTTCTCATACATACACACACACACACACACACACACACACACACACCTGTTTTATTTTTAATTCAAAAGATTTTTCTAACGGTCCAATAGAAATATGACAAATTTATTACATCTGTTAACCCTCTATAACATTGAATCTATGACTCAGGAGAAGCCATCAGCTATTCTTAAATACAGTCTTGCATTGCCAGCAATGCTAGCTTATTAACTAGCTGGAACATCGTGATTTTTCAAATAATTTATTCAGATTACATCCTAATTGTTATCCCCTCACTTGTATCTTCCCGTTCCCCCCTCCGTCCCTCTTCCGCCCTATTCCCCTCCCCTAGACCTCTGACAGAAGGGGACCTCCTCCCCCACCATATGACCACAGCCTATCAGGTCTCATCTGGAGAGCCTGATTCCTCTTCCTCTGTGTGCCACAGGACCTCCCCAACAAGGGGAAGTGATCAAATTGGGGGCACCAGAAATTGTCTTTTTCTTGTGTGTTTTTGAAAATAAAGCCATATGTGTTGGGTTTTGACATGCAACACGTTGCATGTTTAAACTGTAGTAATTAAACTGTGATGCAAGCACCATACTTTGGTAAGATTTTATAATCACACATGCAACTATGAAGTCTTCACCTAAATGAAGTCAACAGCATATTGACCTCAAAGTTTCATCAGCCCCTCTAATCTCTTTCTCTCTTCCCCTGTGGCCAGGTAGCCAATGATTTGCTTAGTGTTCCCAAAATTCTTTGTATTTTCTAGAACTGTTTCCTGTTTGGTGGCCTTAAGTCAATAAATTGGTGAGATTACTAGTCTGTTGTGCTTCTACAATAAAATAATTGAGACTGGGTGCTATGGCGTAAATGTATGTGTACCGTCAAGGTTCAGGAATTGTCAAGCTGATTATATTAAGAAATGAGAGCTTCAAGAGATGCTACATGGATTAAAGATGCTTGTTTTTTTCTTGCTAAGTTTTCTTGGTATTATCTTCAATAAAATGTTGACCATAAGGTGTAAGATATTCACATCTTGGTCCTGATTTTAGAAAGAGAGCACTTACTGTCCTGTCTTATAAGTCTGTCATAGATGTCCATCATCAGGTCAAGGAATTTACTATCTAGTTTCCAATAGTTCTCTAAGAATCTCTGCAGTGAATCTTGGAGAGTGGCAAGTGTGTAGGATGGCACTACTGAACCAACCATCCGGTCCTTCCCTTGTTAATGTGTTGAATTCCACCCTGACTTGTATTTCCTTAAGCAACTCTAGTGTTGCTGTGTCATCCTTTAACATTTTTAAATTCACATTGCTAAAATGCTTTTTAGAATGTTTTATGTGTGTGTTCACAAACCATACTGATTTATAGTTCTCTTTTCTCGTTTTTTGAAGCAGAGGCTCACTATGAAGACTATCACAAATAAAAGAATAATAAGTACATGCAAAATATGTGCAAGAGCAGAAATCAATGAAATAGACAAAGACAAAGTGGGGAGAGTGAGCAACCCATTCATATTTTAAGAAGTAACAAGATTTATAACCCTTGGAATGTTAATCAAGAAAAAGATGATAAACTGGGTGCGGTGGCGCACGCCTTTAATCCCAGCACTCGGGAGGCAGAGGCAGGGGGATCTCTGTGAGTTCGAGGCCAGCCTGGTCTACAAAGTGAGTCCAGGACAGCCAGGGCTACATAACGGAGAAACTCTCCTCTCTCTCTCTCTCTCTCTCTCTCTCTCTCTCTCTCTCTCTCTCTCTCTCTCTCTCTCTCTCTCTCCCTCCCTCCCTCCCTCCCTCCCTCCCTCCCTCCCCTCCCCTCTTGGCATTGGCACATTCCTCCTTTTTTGTTGTTTGTTTGTGTCTTCAAGACAGGGTTTCTCTGTGCAGCCTTGGCTGTCCTGGAACTCACTCTGTAGACCAGGCTGGCTTCCAAAACTCAGAGTGATCCACCTGCCCCTATTTCCAGAGTGCTGGGATTAAAGGCTTGTGCCACCATACCCAGTTGCAAAGCTCCTACTACCCTTGGGTTTGGCTGCACAGTACCAGTGGTCTTTCTGAAGGCAACAGCTCCCTGCCCTGGCAAACTTGTGAGCTATGCTTGAGGGACAATAAAAACAAGGTCAGGCTAGGGATCGTGCCCTCCTGCAGTTTTTGCCAGCTCTAGTTCTGAAAGTAGCCCTCTGTACTAGGAGCTCCCCCGCCTACTTCTACACTTTATGAGCTGTCCACTCTTGGGTAGTGTGCAGATGTCCACTTACTTCAACAAGGGAGATGCCCTGGGCTTCACTTTCTTGGCTCCCATGAAAGAGGTTACAAGATGAGGACCATACCCAGGCGACCTTGTTTCCTCCCTTGTCCCCAGGAATCAGCAGGCCCTTGGTGTTTACCCCATTCCCAGACCTCAGTCTTTTCCTGCATAGCAGATACTTCAGAAGGAACGAATAGTCTGTCTTTCTCCTTTGCCCTTGACTTGTTTATAGAGGACCTCCCTCAACCCTTTCACTCTTTCACTTCAGAATGGTATGGACCAAGACAGAGGCCCAGATACCTGGCAGGCACTTTGCTGCATATATGGATTGGGCTGAGTTCCCCCAAAGCTTGCTGCCCAGGTCCTTAAAGGCAGTGCATCTGGAGGTGCACTCTGCTGTCTGATGATTTCCTTACTTGAAGCTTCTTCATTTCACGCACAGGCCTTTCTAAGGGCACCATCATCCTCCAAACCCCACTCCCTTCTCATGGATCCTGAGGTAATGCCTTGCTTCTGAGAACCCTGTTCTTGCACACAAAAGTCAGTTCCCAGCACGTTTGGCTTCCTGTAGCAAGCTGCCAACACGGGCTCAAACTCTCAGCTTGCCTTCTTCCAGCAAAATGTCACAGGCCTTCATATGCCAGCTCCTCCCCAGACGTGCTGCTCTCCAGGCACAGTGCAAAGCAGTCCTGAGGCAGACTGCTTGTTTTGCTTAGATGTTGGGTTCAAGTGGACAAATTCCTCTGCAGAAGGCTTTGTAGTTCAGAGCCACACTAATTCCCCGAGAGACCTGTGGTCATGTTCCAGGGCACACTGTGATGTTTAAGGCAGGGCCGTGACCTTCTCAAAGACTAAGATCAAGGTGTCCTAGCACCCACCCACCCACCCGGCTCCTCACAAGGCGATCCTGTTGCTGGCTCTCCAGCCTTGCCTTCCATGGCACTGCGCATGGCTTTAGTTTCCATGGCCCACTACGTATTGATTACGGCTCCCTATGTCAGTCTGACAGCATGCTTCTGATGGTGGCGGTGTTTCATTAAAGCAATTAAAGCCCTGAATAAGAAAAGTCCTCAGAGGAGTTCTTAGGAAGGGAGGAGGAGGAGGGGGACAGCATCACAATTCTCTTCAGACTTGATGTGCTGGGGTGGGTTGGTGATGATTGTGGGGCTGCTCTTTTCTAAGGAGTAGGGGAGGGGGGGACAAGGGGAAGATGGAGGGAGCGTGGGACAGGGAGGAGAAGAAGGAGGTGGCTACAATTGGGATGTAAAGTGAATAAATAGAATACATTTAAGTAAAAAAAAAAAAAGAGCTTGAGGCATAGGAAGTCTCAAGTTTTACTTTGTGTACACAGCTCATTAAGACAGCAGCCTCCACAGCCCATGTCTTAGAAAGACGTCTCAGGCATACTTGGACTAATGGTAATAGTCCCTGGAATCAACAGCCAAGGGACGTGAAGTATTTGGTTGAGGATGACAAACCAGGAGAGACAGCTGGAAGGCACTGGCACATGACTAATAGTGCTAAGCTCTCTCTTGGTAGCGACTGTTTGCTTCTGAATCAGGGCTCCCAACTAACACCAGTGTGTTTTTGAAGCCTCCAAGAATCAGTCTGGAAGGATATGAGCCACATGCTTATGGTGACCAGCTGTGAGGACCTGTGGTGGTTTAAATAGTAATGGCCCCCATAGACTCATATGTTGAATATTTGGTCCATAGTGGGTGTCACTATTAGGTGGTGTGGCCTTGTTGGAGTAGATGTGTCACTGTGGGAGCAGGCTTTGAGGCCTCCTTTGTTCAAGTCTGCCCAGTGTGGCACAGAGTCTCCTTTTGCTACCTGCAGATCTAGATGTAGAAGATCTCTCAGCTCCTTCTCCAGCCCCACGTCTGCCTGCGTGCTGCCATGCTTCCTGTCATAACAATGGACTAAGCCTCTAAATGTAGGCCAGCTCAAAGTAAACACTTTCCTGTGTGAGAGCTGCGGTGCTCATGGTGTCTCCTCACAGCAATAAAATCCCAATGAAGACAGAACACGAGGTCGTGATAGGCACAATCTCTCCACTTTTTGCTACCATATCTGTGTTCCTATGGCCCACAGACTGGGTATGGCTGGTAGTCAGGGCTGTGCTGGTCAAGGTTGGGTTTCTTTCCGGCCTTTCCTGGGTGACTAAATAATGCCTTGTGGACATTGTGTATATACCCACTGGCCTATTCTCAGGCAGGAGGACTGACTCCTATGTGGCTCTGTTTAACACTAAATGACAGTTGAGATGCTCAGCTTCTGCTGAAAATGGAGATACAGAGGAAGGGAGAGAGCAGATCTGTTCAGCTCAGCTGTCCTGATTCCTGTTCTTACAGGGTTCCAATCTCTGCAAACCTGTCACTCAGCATCCAGCAAGTGTCCTGGGTTCCATTTCAGAGAGGCTAGCCCAGGAGCTGCTTGCTTTCAAATGAGAACAGACAGACCTCAAGATCAGAGGTCCTGTTTCTTTCTCAGGGGCTTGTATGCTAGACAACACTCCAGGTCTCACTGGCGGAGGTGGACATTGTGTTTTCTACTGGATGTTACAGTTAGCTCTTTTAGAATGAGATTGCCAGTATCAGAAGGCAGTGGAAACTCGGGTGTTCCAAAGACTTGTGATGATACCTCAGTGTTACAGCTCTTTGGTTAAACTGCTGTGCTAAGCATGGCAGAGGATGCGGGCGGATGCCCCTGCAAGGCAGCTCTAGTGAACTGAAGTGAGCTAAAGCCCCAGTGGGCGGTCAGCACGATCTTGATCTTGCTTCAATGGAGTGGGCTTCAGGCATCACTGCTTCAGGCATAAAGCTGTGATTCTCCACGGAGGAGGGGAACCCTCTCTCCCACAGAATAAATGGAGTCTCAGAAGGTCATGGTGGAGGAATGTCTTGAGCATGAGAGAGCAAACCAACCTTTATTTCTGAATTATGGATTTATAAACCTTGGGTGGCATTGAAGAGGGGTTTGAGGTTGAATGTGGTTCACTAGGGCTAGGGATACTTGATTTACATGCAGTGGTACAATACTTCATTTATATGCAGTAGCATGGGGTTCTGTCACAAGAAGCAGAACACAGTACTTAATTATCCTATGGTGGGGAAAGAACTTTCAGGTAAGATTAAAGATTTGCTTAGCATAGGGTGGGGTGTCTCAAGGAATTCCTAGGTGCTTGATGACTATGTTATGTGAGGAAAGGGTCAGGCCTGTAATCTCACTGAAGGCTATGTGATGCTCCTTACAAGATCTGGGGATCTCCAGATGAGGTGAAGAGAGAACCCTGCTGAGAAGGGGACTCTATCGTAATAGACCGAGCTCCATTGGCTATCGGGAAACACCAGACTTTAACATTAAAAAGCAGGGTTCCACACATACTGATCTTGAGGCACCCCATGATATCCTCAACCTGCATTCTGTATCATGGGAGACTCACTTCCCCAAGCCCAGCTACCCAGGAGAGTCTGAAGAGGAAACCAAAAGAGGCTCCGCACAGTAGTAGTCAGGATGTAAGAGAAGAAGTGAGAGGAAGCTTCATGAGAAGGCAAGAACACCCTTGCCCAACCTGCTATTGAAGGTCCTCCCCTTTGTTGGGTAGCAATCCCCATTATATGCCTGTGGTCCTCCTATGGCTCCTCCTTTTCCTGGGACTCTAGCTTTCCAGTTCCCATTGAGGCTCTGTAGCCTCAGGCTCTGTCCTTTGAGAGACTTTAGGACTTGAATAGTTGTTCAATGGCCCTTGCCTAGCTTGATTTGCCCGCTGGGTCTTCTGAGAACTTTGTGCACATTTGTGCTTGATTTTGCCCTTTGGTGAGGAGGAAGGCATAAAGTCCTTTGGAGTTCATGGTCTCTGCCTATGGCCATGTATTAGTTTATTTTCTGTTGTGATAAGAATGCAAGAACCTGGAGGCAGGAAGTACAGCAGAAGCACGAAGTCATGTTTACTGCCTTACTCTTTATGGCTCACACAGCTTGCTTTTTCTGTTTGTTTTTCAAGACAGGGTTTCTCTGTGGCCCTGGCTGTCCTGGACTCACCTTATCCGGCTTAGCCTCGAACTCACAGAGATCTACCTGCCTCTGCCTCCCAGCCACTGTGCCTGGCTCACATTTTGCTTTTTAAATACAACCCAGGACCATCTGCTCAGTGTGGCACCTCTCAAAGTGGGCTGGACCGTCTACATCAAACATCAGTCAATAAAATGTCCCCAGACACTTGCCTATGGGGCAATTTGATGGAAGCAGTTTTTGCAGTTGAGGTTCCTTCTTCCAAGATGACTCTACCTTGTTTCAAGTTGACAAAAAACTAACTAGCACAGGTGGGGATGGGCACTGGACCAGACTGAGAGCAACAGTAACTCAGTTTAGAAGATTCAAAGGGTCATTGAGAAGACTGTTTTGAGATTGAAAACAGAGACTCAGCTAGCCTGAAAGTGTGGAGTGGCAGAGGAAAAAAAAGATGTGTCCAGTGCTGAGATCAGTACAAAGAGCAAGGAAAGGAAGGGACAGTGAGGCACCAGGCTGGAAATGCACACAGGCAAACAAGAATGAAGGGTTTTGCACAGCAGGTACAGAGGGGGGCTATATTTAAATGTGCTGTGGAAGCATATTCAGTGGAAAAGTACACTAGAGTGGTCTGCATTAGAAAAGAGGTTGCTAGCTCCAGCTGTTGCTAAGGGAACCACTGCAATCATAAGCTGAGAGCAGCTAGGAAGCAATTTAGAAAGGGTCAGAGTTTTTGATAATAGAGCAGAAAATAACCTTCTGCTGAGTGGAATACATAGTTTCCAGATATGGACTTTCCTGAGACACAGCATGGCCTGAGATTACAGTCATGCCTGTGAGGCTCTGTAGCAGAGCAGCTATGGCACATGTGATGGAGGCTAGCAGATATCCTTATACTATGGAGATTATTATCAGTTACCTACTAGGAAGTAAGTGGGAACAAAAGAGGACGTTGTAGAGGTTAGCTGGGGTAGAAGACTCAACTCACATTTGCTGACTGAGAGTGAGAAGAGGTACACAGAAAGGCTGAAGGGCCACTCCCAGGTGACAGTTGGCAAGGTGTTCCCTTTAAAGCAAGGACTATGCCAATGCATGCGGGCGTGTGTGTGTGTGTGTGTGTGTGTGTGTGTGTGTGTGTGTGTGTGTGTGTGTGTGTTATTACTGCTAAGGCCATGAGGTGTAGGGCTCAGTGGCCCACAGTATCCAGCTGGGCTCGTAGCCAACCTCTCTGGCATGGCTGTAACAATGCAAGTCTAGCAATGGTTTCTGCCTCGCTTTGCCTTTTGTTACTCTAAATTTACAAACTAAACTCCTTTCTTCCTAGCAACATTTCCTGTCATTGTAACCTATAGTCATTCAAGATTTTAAAGAGTTGGAAATTCCATTTTCTTCCTCTTCCATATACCTCCCAAACCTCTGGAACAAAGATGCTTGAACTGGTTCTAAAATTTTGGTCTACATTATTCTCCTTATCCTGCGTTCCCTCAAACAACACGAACTTCCTGCTCAGCACAGCACAGCACAGCACAGCACATTCTATTCAGTGAGCCTCACGCTGACGGAAGAGCTTCAGAGTCTAATCTTGAGGTCCTCAGGGTTAAGCTTATAACATATTTTTAAGTAAAATCCAACAACTCTACCAACACCAATTTGGAGCATCAGATTAAGCAACAGTAATTTACCAATTCTCAAAAACAACCCCTCTCAAAACTTTTGGTTTCATAACCCCTTTAAGTTCTTGTTTTGTTGGTGTTAAATTGAGACACGGTCTCACTATGTAGCCCTGGATGGCTTGAAACTTGCTATGCAGACCAGGTTGGCCTGGGACACACAGAGATCTGCCGGTCTCTCCTTCCAAGTGCTGGGATTAAAGGTGTGCACCACTATGCCAGGCCTAAAAGTATAGCCCAGGCTAGCCTCAAACTCCTGATCTTACTGCTTACTGCTTCTCTTATAGATTATTGAGAACCCTTCAGGTTGGCTATGCATTCATGTGTGTGTGTTTAATACAGTACAAAATTTACTGCCCTGAAGTAAAAAAAAATGAGAATTTAAAAAATATTTTTGTTTAAAGATGTCATTAATAAGATATATTAACACAATAATGTTTTATAAAGAAACTATATAAAATGATCTTTAGTAAGAAGAATTCTTTTCCATTTTTGCATGTGTATATATGTTTGATGTCCATGTGTGTGTGTGCCTTCACATATGTATAGGTACATATGCATGTGGAAGCCCAAGGTTGACACTTGGAGCCTTCACTTTACAAGCTGAGCCATTTCCTTAGTTCCCTTTTACATTTTTGATTCCTTTGGATGTCTGAGAAGATAGTTGGTTTTTCATTGCCATTTCTGAGTTCAGGCTACCACACTTAGATAATCCCCAGAACATTCCTTTATGCCCTTGAGAAAGAAGGAGAAAACAAAAGACAAAACCATATTAGCCTCACTCTGAAGATATAATTGGTTTTCTGGACTCTACCTCAAAAGGTCACAAGAACTGCTCAGGGCTCTCCAGAACTCCTTGAGAACTGCATTGCTACTCCATACTTGCTAGGTTTCGTGCATACTGACCTGTTCTCAGTAACTGTTATCATTAACTGTGAAGTTTGCATCTGTGGATTCTCGTTGCCTCCTATGTCTTATATGATACTGCTGATTTGTGAACACTAGGCAGGAACGTGGGTGGACCACCAGAATGCTCAAGACTCAGGTTAAACCATAATCAGTTCCAGGACTGTGGAGGAACATGGCATTTATGAATCATTTCTACAAGCTTCTATTTCTCATTTGGCATAAAAAATAAATAGGGCAAGGTCACTCATCATGGAAAAGCAATAATTCATCACAGAGACTAGATAAAAACAATCCTAAGTCTTCACAAAAATGGAGCTCATTGTCACTACAGTAGCAAGAGAATGTCAAGGTCGCCAGGGAGGATAGATTAAAGACAGACTGTATTGTGTGGGAATTTGTGGAGGATGTCCCTTGGGTGACTACAGGAAAGGGATTCCAGATATGAAGAAAGAGATATGCTAAAACACACAGACAAGGGAAGCTCTTCAGCAACAGGGCCCTGCTGGATCAGTGTTGACAGTGTGACTGCAGAGGAGTTAGAGAGGTGGGAACATCAGTCTCAGTACTGCCCTTGAATTTTCAGAAATGTGGAGTCTCTTTAAGTTGCTATGGTGTGTAGGAAGGCTTTAGAGCTTCTGCAGCCCAACAACAGTGCGGGAGTTTGTTGGTGGGCCTTTATTCCAAGCCCAGCCTCCCTACCCTAACTCGATAGATTTGTTACCTGATCAATGCTTTCTAGTTAACCGGGTTTTGTTTGTTTGTTTGTTTTAATTTTTGTTTTTGGGTTTTTTGAGACAGGGTTTCTCTGTGTAACCTTGGCTGTCCTGGACTCATCTTGTAGACCAGGCTGGCCTAGAACTCACAGTGATCCACCTGCCTCTGCCTCCCAAGTCCTGGGATTAAAGACGTGCGCCACTATGCCCGGCTGTAGTTAACCATTTTTAAAAGCTCATTTTCGTCATCTATATAATGACCATATGAGGGCACCTGTGAGTGGGGCAGTGGGGAACTCACTCAGGCTGGTCCTCCACATGGACATTGGTGCTGCCCCTTGGTTACTTTGGCAAGGATTGCCTTTGGTTCCCAGAAGATTGCTCTTCATATGGAATTGAGAACCTTGCTTATCCTGTCTCATTCTGTGTACTTGCTTTTGAGTTTCTGTACTTTCTCTCTTAATAAATATCATTCCTTGCTTTTCTTAGCACCTCACTTTCCTCATTTGTAGGATGGAAATTATAGAGGAATAGTGGGGCACTTGCTATTCAAGAATGAAAAACTGGGAGCTTGGATGCCTAGAATATGCATGATGTCAGACTTATTAGTATGTATCTGTAACATTAGTGATTATACAGCGAGATGGGAGACAGAGGATAAGAGAACCACTGGAAGCTCATGGGCCAGCCAACTTGGAGATCAAATTGGCAGACAAGAGACCCTGACTCAAACAAGGTGGAAGGCAAGGATTGACACCCTAGATAGTGTTCTGACTTCCACACGTATGCCTGTGGGCTCATGTAATTACATGAACACACACAGAGTGTGTGTGTGTGTGTGTGTGTGTGTGTGTGTGTGTGTGTGTATACATGCATACACACACACATATACTATATATACATATAGTTTAACAGGGAACTAAAAGAAATCAGGAAACATCTACTGCCCACAGAGCCTCTTCTTCCCTCTTTTCTTTTCTTTTCTTTTCTTTGCAGCTAGGATAGTTGTTCTATGTGGCCTCAGAGACAGGACATCATCCTAGTCCGCCTCTGTACTGCTTAATTGTCCTTAGTGAGCAATGCCAACTTGGAAAGCAGCAGTGGGGAAGACCTTTTGTCATTCAGCATAAATGGGCCACCTCTGGCTGAGTAGCACCATGCAATCTCCCATAAACTCTGGAAAGCATGGGACTGTGGCCAGGAATCCTGTGGGGCTTCTAGGGTGCTGAGTGGTGCATGGCTAAATAATCAAGATTTTCCTTTCAAGAGTTTACTTCTGGAAATTGTTTCCATTTTGAATCCAGTTGAAATATATACAATTTAACAAGATCAACTCTGCCACTCTTTAATTACTGAATGCTTATTCTGGGAGGTGTAAGAGTAATGGGTGATGTAGCCTGTTCAACCTCTACTGATCCATAAGCATTTTTGCATGGGTGCCTGTCATGTTCCAGATTGTGTCAGGCTCCGAGAAAACCAAAGTGAGCACAAATCCACAATCTTTTGTGTTGTGAAAGGGGCAACTAACATTACTCAGATAACCATATAAAGCAATGTAAAGTTCTAGCCCTAAAACAACAAGGCTCTCAGGGCAGTAGGGGTGAGTGAACAGAGATTTGGCCTGTCATTGAAGTCCTAAAAGCTTTGCTAGGCCATATGAGTACACAGATGTACAGGGCGTGTTATGAAGCAAGCGCCTACCTTCTACTTCTCCATTCTTCCCAACTCCTAAACTCTCCATTATTGGCAAAGATCATGGCTTCATCCAAAGAGGCACTACTACCTAGAAGGGTCAAATAATATGTAAAAAAACAAGAGGGAAATTTGACGGGCTTGTGCAAGCAAAAAGGAAGATATTTTTAGCTTAAGAACCTTCCAGGGTGAATTCTCATGGCAATTACTATGAGGAAATACCAGTATGGTGTCACCCAGTATTCTCTGCTTGACCCCATTCCTTCTCACCTACTGGTTCTGTGCTGAAGATGCACTGGTAACACTGCTAGATAAGGAAGACCCTCTTATTCTGTGGTGCCCTGGCACCCTGAACTTTTTCTTCACCTGACACAATGCCTATCACAGAATAGTACTTATCAGGGCTCTCAAAGTAAGTGGGTACCACAAAGAACGGTTCCAATTCAGGTTTGGGGATGAGACAGAAAGGTCATATCAGGAAGCACTAGGGCTTTTGGAGACAGCTTCAGAGAAGGCAGGTCATGGGGAACTTTAGTGGTTTTCTTCAGGACTTCATGCTTGTGCCCTGCAGGCAAGGGAACTGTTTCGCAGGCTTTGAAGTAGTCATGTGTCGACAAGATGGGTTTTGAATGCTTGATGCCTTAGTTGCTTTCTTCATTATGGCCAAAGAGCCATGAAAGGGAAGAAGGATTTATTTTGTTTTCCAGTTGAGAGAAATTCAGTTTATGACGATGGAGGTGAGAACATAAGGAAGTTGGTCACATTATAGCCTCAGTCATGAAGTAGAGAGAATGAGAAATGAATACTTGTTCGCTGTTTTATTCATTCTGGGACTTCAGCTCGTGGGATGATATGGCTCACACTCAGGGTGAGCTTCTGTCCTCAGCTAAATCTCTCTGGAAATACCCCTCATAGACACACCTCCTAGATTATTCAAAATTCAGTCTGGTTGATAATGAAGAGTAACAGTCATCCTGAGTTTGGTGGTCAGACAAAGACAGGATTGGCAGGAGAGAAAATGGATTCTGAGAAACCTTTTTGGGTTTCTCAAAAGTTTACAATGACATGCTTATGGCTCTTCTAAACTGGTAGGTCTGGGAACAGATGGATGTATTCTATTAACAAGTTGATAGGTAAGCTTGGCAGAAATTGGTCTGGATTGAATGGGTAGAGTGAGGAAGAAGTCAAGGATATCTACATTTCCCATCTATCAACTGCTGCTGATGGGACTAGGCATGCACATGAGTAAATTTAACCACTCTTGAGGTTCTAAGATATGGCTTCTATTTTGAGGATGAGAAAATCAAGGTCTAGGATCACAAGGCTAGAACACCAAAGGGTCTGATTTCATACACGAGATCATCATCCTTTGTCTCTAGGAAGTCAGGCACCATGGCAGGCTTGTGGGGGAAGTAATGAAGAGAATTTAAAGAAACTTGGTGTCTAACAGATATTCTGAAGGAGATGCCTTCTAAGGGGATTGGAATGAAGAGACAGAACAGTCTGAGGATAGGCACTAAGCTTGCAAAGTCATTTAAATGGAAGCACACAGAAATGGCCAACTGAGGGTGGAGGTGGAGATTAGAATGACACAAATGGGTGATGGATGAAATGTCAGTACAGGAGTAGTTCTTTGGACACCATCCATCTCTGGTCCCTTCCTACTGCTACAGGCCAGAGGCGGATACCACGTGCCTCGCCAGGCTCTCTCTGGGCTCTCATGTATATCCCCAGAGCTTTAGACCACGCCCCTCTCCATGCAGCTGGAGGAGGAAGGCCTTACCAGCTGGCTAAAGCCGCTCTCCCCAGGAGAAGGTTAGCAGCTCTGCGCAAACTGAAATCCCACACCTGGGATTAAAACAAAAACATATTTACATAACACGACTGAGCTTACAAAGAAACCAAAACTTCCATTTCAAGATCCAGTAGTGACAAAAACAGGAGAAGCTGCTTCTTTGCTTTCCAGAACTACCATCACACAGACACAGACAAATAGGCACGAAGAAGCAAATCTGAACTAAAAATTTTGGTAAAAAGAAGTGCTCTGAATTAACAGAATAGCAGGACCAAGGGCTAGGAAGCACAAGATAATGGGCTGTTTTTGCTATTCTTTATAAAAGGGGACCAGCCATAACAGTATTTTATAGTTTCATCAGTATCTGTTTGTGGACCATCACCCACTGCCAGAGGCCACAGTATGTATGTTAAATGTGTCCATCTTCTTTCCTATGATTAGTATAAATTTTCACCATGAGAATAAGAGCATACTATATGACCCAGCTAGGAAATCAAACCAATATACAATGTGTTCTCGGGTGTATAATAAATTTTAATATTTATTCTTCAGAAAAATAAAATAAAAGGGGACCAGCAAAGATTCTGGAGAACATGGTTTATGATCGGAAAGCTCGAGAAAAGGTGGATACCTGTGTATATGTAGAGGAGCAGTGTTGGTGTCACATGTAGGCTTCACCTTTTCCAATCCTACTTTATTTGAGGGTCTTTAATGCTTAGACCTCCCTTCTAATGCACCTACCCTAGATAGGAGAGAAAGGAGGTTAATGGGAACAGGGGAAGTAGACCTTTTTGGACTCAGTTCCTGGGAGCGATTCCCCTGGCGTAGTCAGCAGGATTTCAGCAGACCAGCAATTCCACCAAAGTTGCTGCTAGAACCTGAAACAGCAGCTGGAACCCGAAGCTTTGCAGCCTTCACTGGAGTGGTTCTCTTTAGGAGGGTCTCAAAGTGGAGCAAGGAACAGCCAAACAATATCAAGACCCAAAAAAAACCCCAACCTCCTATTGTGTTCTCATATATACGTGTATATATATATGTATGTATGTATGTGTGTGTGTATCTCTCTCTATATATATATATACACACACATATATATCTCCTTTCAGAGTCTGTATTAGGATGTTTTTCAGCTGGCAAAAACCAAGTCCCCCCCTCCAAAGTGGTTCAGCTTCTAAGTAGATAAACATCACCTGATCTCTCACAAGTCTGTTCCCCATCCCAAACCTGGGATCAAAACAAAAACATGTTTACATCCACTACAGAGCAGTCTAGCCAAATAGTAGAACAGACAAAGGTCCTGTGGCTGGATGCAACTGAAGTGGTAGCGGGACTAATGCCTTAACAACCTACAGCATTCTCTGGTGTTTTACTAAGTCTGGGGCTCAGATGTTCTTGAACCCTGGAGAGGCATTTGGAGCAGATAAATCTGGATGCAAACTGTACTTTGTCCATTTGTACTGATTATGCCAACTGGGTTGCCTATGGAGGAAAACATACAGTACAAGGAAAATATAGGGTTGTTCATCAAATTTTAGAACCTCAAAACAAAGAAAGCCTTTTACAACTCTGACTTAGGTGTCAACTAGATGACTCAGTACCAGGCACCTCCCTCTAAAGCCTAATGAGATCAGAGTCTGTGATGAAGAGAGCGAAAGAAGAAAACCAACGCCAACATGCTTTCCTACGACTTCTATACAACACTCACACTCACTCACACTCACACACACACACATGTGCACTCACATGATACATAGTAAACAATGGAATAGAACTCAGTTAAAGAAGTATATGCGAATCATAGTCTACATTTCAAACCTCATATAAAACTATCATGTGATCTAATGGACATTTTAGTCATTTGGCAGAGTCATAACTGGGGGATTTTGAGGACTAAGAGATGGGCCTAGTTGGAAGAAGTAGGTGACTGAGGAAGACTTTCCCTGAAGGCCATATTCCTGTCCTTGCCTCCTTTTGCATCCTCTTGTGTTCTGTTTGGAAGAGATGCCCTCATAAGTTTCAGGCATTTGAATACTTGGTACCCACCTAGTTAGTGGCTCTTCGGGGAAGGATTAGGAGATATGGCCTTGCAGGAGGAAAGAAGCTTTGAGATTTCAAAAAACTTGTGCCCTTACAGTGCACTCTCTCTGTTCTGCCTATGCTTCGAGGTATGAATTCTCAGCTGCTGTTCCATCTGCCTTCCACCTGCTACCTCCTCTATGCCATCAGAGGCTCTAACCCTCTCGAACTGTAAGCCCAAAATAAACTCTTTTTTATCCCTAAAAGTTTCCTTGGTCATGGTGTTTTATTATAGCAATAGAAAAGTAATTGAAGCCAGGTGGTGGTGGTGCATGCCTTTAATCTCAGCGCAGGAGGCAGAGGCAGGCAGACCTCAGTGACTTTGCAGGAGGCAGACTGTGTCAGTTACCTACCTTCCTTCCTTCTTTTCTTTCTTTCTTTCTTTCTTTCTTTCTTTCTTTCTTTCTTTCTTTCTTTCTATGAGGGAGGGAGCACATTTTTCCCCTTAAAGTGAGAACAGATCACTTTGGTTACAATAATTCTATCTGCTAGGTTTCCATAATGGTCTGAAGACATAAACAGATAAAAGTCAGTAAGATACACAATTTCTGAAGAGGTACTTTTTCATCCCCAAAGGGAAATCCATCTTTGGCCTTTTGGATTACTTAATCACATTGATAGGACAAATGCCAATTGTCTCTCTAGATGAAATCTGTTCTCATGCATCTTTCACTGTATCTTAAAAGTAAAATCAGACATCTTTGAACACATCCTGAAGATTTTTTCCTCAAACTTCTATCTCATAAATTCAGCCTGGAGAGGCTGAGCCATACAGCTAATTCCCTGCTCTTCCTGTCCACAGTGTCTCTAATGCTAAGCATACCATGGCTTCTTGTATCAGTCAGTGTTCTCTAGAGGAACAGAATGACTCTCTCATCTATTGTTCCAGGGCTATATACATATGTATGTATATATATATATATATATATATATATATATATATATATATATATGGAATTTATTAGAATGATTTACAGGCTGTGGTCTGGCTAACCCAACAACGGCTGCCTATGTATGTGGAAGGCCCAAGAATCCAATAGTTTGCTCTGTCCAGGAGGTGGAGTCTTGCAGCTGATTTTCAGTATACACAAGAATCCCAAAGAAATAGGCTCTAACTACAGTGAAGAAATGGACTTGCTAGCAAGGACAGAAGGAAGCAGACAAGTACAGAAAATTTCCCTTTTCTGTGACCTTATATAGGTTTACAGCAGAAGGCGTGGCCCAGATTACGGGTCAACTTTCCCAGCTCAAAAGATCCAGATTAAGAGTCTCTTCCTACCTCCATGCTCTGTAGCAAATGATCCAATTAAGCACCAAATCCCTCCAAGGTATGCACAGCCAGTTGGGGTTTTAGTTAATTCCAGGGCATAGTCAAGAACCCAGTATAGGTACCACACCTGTCCTTCTCAGAACAGGAGTATGCTGCACATTTTACATTGTGACAGCAGCCCCCTCCTCCCCTCTCAGTCCAGCCTACATACCCCTCACCCCAAGCTGAGGACTGTGACTCATGCCTGTAATCCTAATACTTGGGAGGTAGAGGCAGGAGGACCAGAAGTTTAACATTATCTTTAGTAGTGTTCTTCTGGCTGGGACCTCCTCTTTTCCTTTCCTCCGCCATCGCACGCTGTGCATCAGACTCGGCTTCTCGTCATGTCTTCTCACAAGACTTTCAGAATCAAGCAATTCCTGGCCAAGAAACAAAAGCACAGTCCTATTCCTGAATGGATTAGGATGAAAACTGGTAACAAAATCAGGTACAACTCCAAGAGAAGACACCGGGGGAGAACAAAGCTGGAACTCTAAGGATGCACACAGCAGCAAGACTGAGGCTTTATTCTGAGTCATGGTCATCAATCCATCCTACCAGATGGAGCTCAGCATTTTTATCCTGGAGACTTGGTCATGTATAAATTGGGGGTGTGGTTTGTCCAGTAATAAAGTGTAGAGCATTTCAAAAAAATTATCTCTAGTTACATATTAAGTTAGAAGCCAGTTTTTGGAGCCCTGTTTCATAATAGAAAAGAAGGCAGAAAGAAAAGAGGAAAAAAAATCTGTTTTCTGCTCTCTGCCATGTGGTTACACTTGAATAAAGCTCCTTTCCTGCCTTCACCACCTTAGTATCTCAATCCCCGCATGTTGGAGGGGAAAATGGGGCTTTGCATATGCTAGGCAAATGCTCTAACACCAAGTTACACTTGCAGCTACATTTTCACTTTGTATTTGGTGACACAGTCTCTAAGTTGTCAGGGCTGGTCTGGAACTCACTCTGTAGCCTAGGAGCCTAGGCAAGCCTTGCACTTACAATCTTCCTGTCCCAGAGTCCCATTTAGCTGAGAGTACAGACATGCACCATCACACTTGGCTTGCCTCTCTTTGAATGACTTTTGGAGATGGATCCATTCTTATGACTCTCTAGAGCTGGACCTTTTGCCCTAACTCCAGTATCAGTGACATAGGAGGAATATTTACCTTAGAGAAGTGCATTTGTGTGTAAAAGCAGCACGCGTAACCTCTTCATAACCCAGCTATAACTGTCCTAGGCACAAATCCAAAGAGCTCCATCCATATCCTATCACATAGATGATTGCATGACTGTGTGCATCACTGCTCTCTTCACAACAGGCAGGAAATAACATAGATATCCATCAATGAATGACTGAGTAATGAAAATGCATTATATTCCACAAGAGAATTCTATTCAGCTAGAAAGAAAAAAGAAGTCATGAAACTTGCAGAAAAAATATACTGGAAAAATATTGTACTGAGTTAAGAAACCCAGATCCAGAAAGGCATAAATATCACATATTCTCACTCATATGCAAATCCTAGGTTCTAATTGTTATATGGGGTACTTATATGAGAGTAAGTATGGAGAGAGGCCAGGAAAGTCGAAAATGTCTTGTGAGGTAGGGAAATAGCAAAGAGGTTTTAAGTGAGGGGAGAGCAAAAATAATAGAGTAAACGGGATAGGAAAGGACATGGATTTCATACATGGATTTCATACATTCATGGTTTTGGTTGGTTCGCCAACACATTCCTCCCCACCATGGCCGTACCCACACTCCCTGATACCTTTCAGCCACCAGTATTCTGAACCCACACACTTTCCTATCCCTTTTGTTGTTTATTTCAGGTATTTTGTCACAAAGACAAAAGCCTGGCTAATAGTAATAATTCACGGTAACCTTTACTTCCTTGGTGTAATACTTCTATAGAAAGGCTCTGTGTCATATACAGTTTACACAGAAACGGTATGTGCTATGCTCTGAATGTTTGTAGCCCCTCCATTATTCATTGGTCGTAACCTGGTTACTTCCTTGACGGTGTTAGAGGCTATGGCCTTAAAATGTGATGAGATCCTGAGGGTGGAACCCTCATGAATGGATTAAGAGATTCTGCATGGCAAGCCTTCTGTCATGAGGCCATAGGTCTATGTGTCATCTATAAAGCTTGCACCACTCTTCATAATCTACTGACACATTGATTACATTGATTTTGGCCTTTTCAAGCCCCCAAACTGTGAGATATATTTCTGTTGTTTCCAGGCCACCTTGTTCATGGCATTTTATTCTGGTGGTCCAAAGTGTGGGAATTGGATACAAGTTAGAAGTTTTCCATTTATTTGCTAATTTTCAAAACCAAGTATTGCTTTTCTATCATCTAGTAACTCCCCAAAAGCCTCCTTTTATCATTTTGAACTTGTAGACTTACACAGATCTATTTATTTAATTGCATTGCAATTCCTATTTGGCGGAGATGGCTCATATATGAGGAGCTCCCAAGACTTCTGAACTAGCCATTGCTGGGCACTAGAGAGATGCTCAGCAGTAAAGAGCAGTTGTTGCTTTTGCAGAGGACCTTAGTTTAGTTCCCAGCGGCCACATTGTGTCTCATTGTAGCTCCAGTTCTAGGAGATCTAATTCCCTTTCTTGACCTCCACAGTCACCAGACACACATATGATGCACACACATATATATGCAGGGAAAACACTCATATCATATGCATAAAAGATAAATGTAAGAGGAAAAAAAAAAGAACCTAGCCATTTTTGAGCTTTTTGTTTACCTGCTGTTTCTTTTTGTTTGTTTCTACTTGCTTTCTGCTATGTTTTTTCCTCCTGCTTTGAAACCACTTTTCCCAGGGAACTCTTGCTGGTTTTCTTTCAAAAGCTTTTTAAAAGTGGGGAATATAATTTCTAGAACAATCTGAGTGCTTCAGAGATTCTAGGTTGTTGCATTTATCACTTTTTTTAGGCTTCTAGGAATCACATGCCATTCTGTTTTCTTGAAGAATATTCTTGTACGGATTCCTAAGAAAGGTGTCATGGCATCGCCATTCTGCAAGTTTGCGCATGTCCACGAAGCTTTGCTGCATTCACACTTTGAAGGACTTTAAATCCTTTGCTATGATTTCTCACTCCCATCCCTCATGCCTGTTTTTTTAAAAAAATTCCATTCTGTCCAAGAGCACTGCTTTTGGATACTTTAAGGAGAATTTAATTTTCTTTTCATTACACATTTAACCTCTTTGGCTACATAGCCAGAACTTTTTTTTTTAAGTTCATCACTAAGACACAATTTGGTTTTGTTTGTTCTGAGCTAGTTCTCTCAGATTTTGAACCCCACAGTAAGGTTTCATTAAATTAAACCTTTTCATGTTTGTCCCTTTCACTTGCTTTACTTTCTATCTTTGGAGATGTGTATTATATGCAGCATGGATTTTTTTTTTTTTTGTCTACCTTTTATATTTGCCATCTTTCGCAAGTCCTTTTCTTCTCTTTGCCATTTTGTTTTAAATGTGCAACCTGTTTTCTTCATCTGTTTCATTAAACAAAGAAACAAACCATGCTGAGCAGTGGCACATGTCTTTAATTCTAGCACTCAGGATGCAGAGACAGGCGAATCTCTGTGAGTTCAAGGCCAACTGGGTCTACAAAGTGAGTCCAGGCCAGTGAAGGCTACACAGAGAAACCTTGTCCTGAAAAAGAAAAGAAAAGAAAAGAAAAGCAATATGTGTATAAGCATTTGCCTGTATGCGTGTCCTGTGCTTATGGAGCCCAGAAGAGAACGTTGGATCCCTCGAAACTGGAGTTACAGATGGTTGTAAGCTGCCCTGTGGGTTCTGGGAATCAAACCAGGATCCTTGACAAGAGAGACCAGTGCTCTTACCCAGCAAGCTATCTCTCTAGACCTCTGTCTCTTTTGGGGCATTATGTGTTGTGTTTATCATTGTCTTAGTTAAGGTTTCTATTGCTGTGAAGAGGAACCAGGATCTTGGCAACTCTTATAAAGGAAAACATTTAATTGGGGCTGGCTCACAGTTTCAGAGGTTTCATCCATTATCGTCATGGCAGGAAGCATGGCAGCATGCAGGCAGACATGGTGCTGGAGAAGGAGCTGAGAGATCTTCTACTTCTGGATCCACAGGCAGCAGGGAGGAGACTGTGCGCCATACTGAGTGTAGCTTGAGCATAGGAAACCTCCAAGATCGCCTAAACAGTGATGCACTTCCTCCAACAAGGCCACACCTGCTCTTATATTCACACTTACTCCGATTTAAACTCAGGACGGCAAAATAAGTTTGTGTACTTAACAAATGCTGGAACTAGAATATAACTTACATAAAACTTAGAACAATAAGTTGGAAAAAGGCCACACCTCCTAATTTTGCCACTCTTTATGAGCCAAGCATTCAAACCACATGAGTTTATGAGGGGCCATAGTTATTCAAGCCACCAGTCACTTATAGGTCTTTTAAATTTATTCTTATATACCGAAAACTTAAAAAAAACTTTAAATTTCACCTGCAATTACTTTTTAAATCAATTACCCCAATTCTGTGATCTTATGATTCTGATTTGTGTTGTTCCTTCATGTTCTGGTACTGATGATGGAAGCCAGAGCCTTGCACCACTGAGCTATGTCTCCAGCCCTTTCTTACCTGTACATATTGAAGCAAACCTTCCCCTTTCCTCTCCATCCACCTTGTTTCCCTAGACAATTTTACTTCTATTTTTGTTAGAAACTCTGCCTCTCTTTCTCTTTCTCTCATTTGGTTATATGTCTTTTCTCATTTCTTTCTACTTTCGGTCCAGACTGACCCATTGTTCATGCCGTTCCCTGTTCTACATACTTTTCTTCTTCTAATCACGAAGCTGGACTTAGGGTCTGTTGTCAGGGTGGCTGTTTTTCCTTTTGGTCAACATAAAGTACCTACTAGTGCTGAACAGATCTGCTCTGTCGCTTCCTCTTTATCTCCATTTTCAGCAGAAGCTGGGCATCTCAACTGTCATTTAGACTTTACTGGTGAGTATGTTTTAGAAAAGATGATCCATCTCTTCAGTGACTCTATTAATAATCTGGTTTTATCCACTTCTACCCATAGTCCCAGTCATAAACACAAGACGTGTAGTCAGTCAGCTCTTCAAGTTTAAACCACACACTTATTTCTTTCTCCGCAGTTTTTACTGAATTGCTGCCAAATTGAATTTATAAATCCCTTTGAATGGTGCCTGGCTTAGACTCAGCTGGATTGGTCTCTCTCCACATCACTCTGCCTGGCTTTATCACACTGAGCCCATCCCATGCGTTAGTATGGTACTGCTTCAGGTACTTGTCTGAAGCCCAAAGGAAGTTCATGGCCATCATGAATAACCCCTTCTGCTCGGAGCCCCTGATGATCTTCACCAGTCAGCATGGGATGCCTTTTGGCTTGATGGCAATGAAGATGAGCTTGAGGCAGGCAATGGCCCAAGTGCTAGTGGACTGGCCTGTGGTGGCTTTGAGGAGAGACTGGAGGCAACTGTGGGACAGCAAGGTCATCAGAAGAGGGGTGCAGGACAGGGGTGATTATTTTTATTAGGCTATTACTATGCTTTTAATTTTTGATATATAGTCTCACTGTTGCCTAGCCAAGCTTTGGATGTCCTATCCTTGTCACTGAGCCTGCAGAGTATCTGAGATTACATGTGTGCGATAACCACACTCAATTTCGGTTATTTTATTAATGACTTTATCCTAGTTTAAAATGAGGGAGTCTAGGAGGGTGTTATTCTGTTCTCATTTCTTTCCTCTGTTAGTCCTTTGCATGAAATTTGCCTTTGATTTCTGCTAGTTCATTTTCACATGAAGTGAAATTTGTTTTCCTGCTCTTGAGGAAGAACAGCATAGCACAAGCTGATTGACTTCATTCACATACGGAGTGCGCCCTCTTCTGTTTGACTTTGAGAACCCTGCCATGATGATAGCTTGTTTTTTGTTCTCCAAGTGCTCTTCTCCCTCTCCTTTGTGCGAGCATACGCGTGTGTGCACGTGTGTGTGTGTGTGTGTGTGTGTGTGTATGTGTGTGTGTGTGTGTGTGTTGGGAGGTGTCCCTGTTTGCCACTATTATCATCTCTCTGAATCTTTATTCTATTCTTCCTTGCGTTTCTCCTCAGTGAAATGTCCAGCATTCGTTCTGAAAGAAAAATTTGAGAATCCATTGAGCTAACTTCTTCCCATCCCCTTTAGACCTACTGGGTGTTGACAAACCCCTAGGTTATTTGGGGTGTGGGACGTTCTTAGCTGCTCCTTCTCTGTGTCTGAGTCTTTGAGGTCACCACAAACACCTTCTTTTCCTCATGATACTTGGATTCTTCCCCTTGCCTGCTCTCAGGCTTGCCACTGGAGATTAGCACATAGAAATAAGATTTTCTAATCTAATTTCACTAGAGAAAAGCTTCGTGCTGTGTAAGGGGGGATCCTTTAGGCTTCTCAGATTTGCGTTGCCTTAGTCCCTGCATCATTCAGCCGGCCCTACTCATCCATGAAAAAGGATGAACATATCTTCGCCTTTAAAGTCAGGCCCTGATGCTTTGTGGTGTGGCCTTAGTTGACTGGAAGTTGCTGGCTGCCAGAACATCCACTTTATTTCCTGGCTTGTTTTTGGTATTATTTGTTTTATTAGGCCTGGGACACTTTCTTGTTTCCAGTTAGGTGAAGGAACCAGGCTGACCTACTCAGGGCATATCCTCACCTTCTCTGGCTTACAGGCTACCAATCTGTTCTAATCTATAGGAACCTGGACTTAACCTCCCATGGAAAATCAGGCTCCATTTTTAAAAAGTATTCAAGACATACTATATGAAAAAAAAAAAAAAAAAAAAGGCTACCCATTACCGAGTGATTCCACCTGCAGGGCCTGTCCAGCTCCAGCACGAGCCGCCTTGGCAGAAAACAGATTAGTGGCTCCGGGGCACCGGAGACCCGCAAAGCTGTAGCTTGGTGTGGGACACTTGCTCGGGGCGCTGAGTTTGAGTCTCCACACGCAAAACCAGGGGAACGGCCTCAGGTCTGCAGAGGTGCCAGGGGTACTGGGGAGAGGGAAAGGGAGTACATGCTTCACGGGTAGGGGCGGGGAAAGTACCATAGAAGCAGGAAGTAGCGAAGGATTGGTTCTCCAGGGCAACACTGAGTTGCTGTCCCCCCTTCCCCCGCACCACCCATTCCACCCCAACCCCCTCCCCCGCCCCGCACCCCTTTCCCCCACCCCCATCCCCGGCGGGCATCTTATTTCCTAGAAGGCTCCTCTGGCGACAGAGGTTTCAAGGGGACCTCAGTGCCCCTAGCTAGAGCATGCCAGGAATCTTGCCACATCATCAGCGGGAGCAGGCTGCGACCAATGAGAGAGAGGTCACTAGGACGCGCCACCAGGAGCAGAGGAGGACCATTGGGCCTTGGTGTCATCCATCGGGTCCCTCCCTCGAGGCCCACAGCCCAACGGCCCAGCCTAGCGCAGCAGCCAGGTGGAGCCCAGCCGGCCTGTGAGGTCTCACTCGGAGGCCAGCATGCCCAGGGCCATGCAGACCAGCCTTCGTCGAGGGGCTTCGTCTCGCAGCTCCCGCACCTCCAGAGCCCAGCTGACCTTGTCCGTGAGCCTGGTGGAGCACCATCTTCGGGAGGGCGGCCATGGCCCGCGGCTGAGCGAAAAGGCGCCCATCTTCCTGACTGCCATCCTGGAGTTCCTGGTGTGCAGTCTACTGGAGCAGGCCAGAGATGAGGCCCAACGCAGAGGTGCCCAGAGGCTCATCACCCCGCAGCTGCTGGAGGCCACTGTCTACAGCAACGCCCTACTTGAACAACTGCTCCAATCCATCACCATCTCCCAGGTGGCCCGCCTGAGGCCCACAGGAGTCACCAGGGCCGCAGTGGTCCCTAGCTAGGAGCCTCTGCCTCAGTTCCCCTTTGCCGCCACCGTTGCCGCCTTCCCTGCTGCCTTTGCTGCCACAGCCCTTGCTGTCTCCTGGCTCTGAGTTCCCCACCAGCCCATCTGCCTGCCCCTTCTATCCATCCCACTCCATCAGTTCATCCCACCCAGTCTTTCCCACAGTCAGCCCTGCATACCTGGGCACCCTGGTCGCTTGTGTTCTTATTAAAGCTTTAGTTAGAGAAAAGCATGGCCTTGCTTCCCTGACTGTTCCTTAGGGGATGGGAAGGGCACAGGGGTGGGTGTGAGGGTGCTACTTGGGGAGGAGGGCGCCGTGGGCCCAGTTGAAGGGACACAGGGGGGTGGTAGTGCTGTTGGGGGACCCATAGGAGGGTGTCCCTAGATTTTCTTGGGGCATGAGGTGGTAGTGGGGGAAGAGGGCATGGTGGGCCCCGGTGAAGGAACACGTGGGGTAGGAGTGCTGCTGGGGGACCCACAGGCTGGTTTCCCTAGCTTTTCCTTTGGGAAGGAGGTGGGAGTGGAAAGTGGGGGCAGAGGGATGTGTTTGGCCTAGTAGAAAACACGGGGCGGGACATGGGAGAGCTGCTGAGGGACCCACAGGCTGGTGTCCCTAGCTTTTCCTTGGGGCAGGAGGTAGGAGTGGAAGGTGGGGTCCCGAGTGTGAGGTGGCCCTAGTGGGAGGAAAGAGGGGTGGAATTCAGGCAGGAGGGGATGGGGAGGTGGTGGGGTGAGGGTGACCTACATACAGGCTGGTTTCCCTAACTTTTCCTTCGGGGATGATGTGGGAGTAGGGGCAGAAGGTGAGGCTGGCTTAGCAGCAGGAACACAGTGGTGTTGGGGCCAGGTGTGGAAGGCAGGCAGGGATGGCAGAGGAGGACTGACAGGCTTCTCTGGAGGAAGAGGAGGAGGACTACGTGAGGCACGGCACGCGCGATGCACCTCCTGTCTCTGAAGCAGTCTGGTCCAGCCCGGGCCAGCTGGGTCAGAGTGATGGCCTTTGCCTGGGAGACCAGGGAGCAGAGGCAGTCAGGTTAGGGATGCAGACAGGACAGTGGCAGCATGCGGGGCCTAGGCTCATCTAGGACCACAACTCAGGATTAGTCCTTGGATGGTCAGCAAGGTCCCACAAGGAGGCCTCCCTGCAATACAGATGACCAAGATGTAACCTAGCCTGCCTGCACCTGAAGCATCCCACCACCTAAGGCCTTGGCTGCCCTGACTTCTACAGACAGTGAGCTTCAGATGGTTTCTTCAGAGTGGTCAAGGATCAGGGACTGAAGGCAGGTTTCAACAAGGGACACATCTTGCTCTTGCTGTTGCTGTTGCTCTTGCTCTCTAAATGGAGATTTAGAGAATCATTATTATATCTCTGCCAATAGGAAGCCAGTCCAGACGCACAGAGTTCCAGACACAGGTCTTACGGTTTCCATGAGAACTCTGTCCTGCGCCTTGGAGATTTCCTTCTCCATTTTACTTTCTCGACCACCAATAAAATTCGACAATGCTCACTCAAGTCCTTTGCTTTCTGAAAAACAAAATGAAGCAAAACAAATCAAACAACCAATCCCTACTTGAGCCCTATGAAGCCCGGACTTGACACTTCACCTCATATAATCATAAAAGTAACGGCTTTGCAGAGCCAAAAGATGCTTGTGATGAGTTCAAAGTTAAGAACTGTGGTGACTTTGTGTGCATCTACATGGCCACCCCACAAAAAGTTCCAGTGCCACGTTTGAACACAGAATCGCTGTGGGACGAGAACAGCTGAGATGCAAATCTCAGAAAATGTTTGGGCGAGCAGTTAAAGGCCACACGGAGCGGACATGGAAAAAGAGGCACAGACAGGCCCATGTTGGTGACACCCCAAGGTTTCCTGGGGGGAGGAGGCATTCATCCACCGTGCCAGTGGGGATGTTACTTTCACAGAGAAGACACAGCATGCAACTGCAGGACCTTTCAAGCTAAGAAAAGCTGGAGTGAGGAGTCAATCTCCTCTGATCTCTCAAAAAATACCACAGCGGCAGAGCCAGAGGAGAAAGAACTGTGTCTGTCACCTTCTGTCCAGAAATTGCAAAATGCCTGCCCTGTCTCTGCCCTATCCCCAGGGACAGAGGAGCTTAGGAACAGGCCACATGCATGCTGGCCAAAAACAGGTATGGGAGGGGAGCTTGCTGGGCATGTGGCTGAAAAGGACACAGGTGGTGACTTGCATTAGTGAAAACATAAGGTTTCCTGAGTAAAGACAAGGCGCAGGGAGCCACCTGGGCAAAGAGCAGAAGCAAAGCATGGCCAGGGGACAGGGGTCACTCCAGGAGAAGCTGATGCACTGGGAGGAGGGAAGACTGTCCCAGAAGCAGCCAGGGAAGCTCTGGGAGCTGGGTGTTTGCCAAGGACACAGGGGAAGCAGGGAGAATTAAGAAGGAAGGCCACAGGGGAGTGTGGAAGAGGGAAAGTCCCTGTTTCAGGACAGCAATCCCTCAAGAGCTGAGGACTAGGAAAGGAGAGGGAAAGGTTGAGTGAAGAAGCAGAGGGAGATCAAGAGAGTGAGAGAGGCAGAAGAGCACAGGGCACAGGGCAGGGACCCCCTGGGAAGCCAGAGAGGCCCAGGGGTCTCTCTCTAGTGCTGCTCACATGGAGCACTCACAGTTAGAATCAAGCCTTTCCGGTGGGTTCTGTGAGCCAGTTCCCAAGCAGCATTCAGCTGCATCAGAGCCGCGCTTTCTTAAGCTCTTCCTAAAGGACTGGGTGTATGTAGGTGGCTCTCACAGTCTTGAAAAGTATTACTTTCCTGTGCACGTGTATGTGTGCTACAGTGTGGAGACTGGAGAGCACATGAATCTGAAAGTAACTTCCTTCACATGTACTAGTTTCCATGTATGCCCGGGATCCACTGTTTGTGCGCCTTCCTGGACTGCTCACCGTATTCCTCTTGGAGGCAGGGTCTCTCCATCAGGCACGGGGCTTGCCAATTTGGCTCTGCTGGCCCTTCCACAAGCCACAGGGATCCTTGTGTCTCTACCCTCACACCTCTGGGATTATAAGCACATGTGGGATGTTATCAGCCTGAGTTGCACATGGACGCTAGGGATATTCACAAGGGTACTACTCACCATGTTATCAGCCTGGGTTGCACACGGGCGCTAGGGATATTCACTAGGGTACTCACTGTGCTAAGAGCCTGGGTTGCACACGGGCGCTAGGGATATTCACTAGGGTACTCACTGTGTTAAGAGCCTGGGTTGCACACGGGCGCTAGGGATATTCACTAGGGTACTCACTGGGGCTTACTCATGCGTTCTTCTCACTAGCATCCTGGAAACAAGTTAACTTACCCCAATACACTGGGCTCTTCAGGTGGAGCTGTCCGGATCATATTAGAAGACAGACATTCCAGAGTGCATTTTAAGGAGATCACCAAAAAGACTTCCCACTGAAGGGCTGCTCTGACTCCTGGAAGTGTAGGTGGGTGCCAAGGTCACTTAGGACCGGAGCTCCAGCCAGGGCGCACTTGCCAGCAGACAACCCTCTATTCAAAGAGAGTTAATCCTCTACCAGCTTCTTCAGCCCCCACGAATATCAAGGATAATGCTAGTACCGGAAGACTGCCAAACCCTCACCAGGAAAGGAAACAGAAGCTCCCCTCTCCTAGTGCTTGCTTCACTAGCCTGTCCAAAGGGAAGGACGCAAAGAAAGCCAGAAGGAGATTCTCCAGACATGCTAATTTACACAACTCCTTCATCCACTCGAATACCAAAATGTCACCAGAAGTCCCTAACTCATCAATATGGTGCTGAATGTGCATTCTCCTTCCTAAGGAAATTTCCAGCAGGTGCTAGAACAGTGTCCACAAATGGCCGTCAGTTTCCCAGGTTAAACAAACCCTCGCATTCCTCCTGTATGAGGAAAATATTCCAAAGAGAATATGATCATGAATTTCAAAGCTAATGACTCTCCCCACAGGTTGAGAAAGGGCCAATGTGTCTTCAGCCTTTATAGACACACCGTGTGAAGTAAGAGTGTGTTCTGTTAGCAAGTGTCCTTTTCAAACTGCTTCCTCTTTGCCATGAGGGACCGGGTAGTGTCCCCTAGACCAGAAAGGAAATGGTGATCACTTTAAATCAAAGATCCAGAGGAAGAAGCGCTTTCTCATCCTGGACAGGTCCCCTACGTGACAACGCGAGTAAGTACAGATGTGTGGTCCAACTGGCTCTTGTTTGCACTTTTTGACAGGGTCTTGTGTAGCTCAGGCTGGTCTCAAGCTTGATAGGTGAC